>NC_091558.1:1267718-1272718 GCF_042767895.1 Penaeus vannamei
TTTAAAGATAGATAATAAAAAAAAAGGGTACAAATAAAATAATAAAACTTAGCAAAACCCCTAATAATAATAATAATAATAATAATAATAATAATAAAAATAAAAATAATGTAGCATGATGGAGAGGCATATAGATAGATAAGTCGTTAGTCAAAAACCCCCCTGTGTGTAAAAAGATAGATAGATAGATAGATAAAAGATAGATTGACAGATAGATAGATAGATAGATAGATGTGAAGAATGGCATGATGGAGAGGCATATAGACAGATAAGTCGTTAATCAAGGACCCCCTGTATTTAATTTCGACCTTATCTCCATTGACGTACTTCGACCCACGGAAAGAAAACAAACTGATTTATTCATTTCAGTGACATGACATGGGAGATGGAGATGAGAGAGAGGGATCCTAAGGGAATGGGACATGGTGATGAGGGGGAGGGAAGGAAAAGAAGAAGAAGGAAAGAAAGGAGATGATGGTGATGGTGGTAGTGATGATAATGATGATGATGATGGTAATGATGATGATAGTAGTGGTGGTGATGATGATAATGATGAAGATAATGATGTTGATGTTGATGGTGATGATGATGACGACGATGATGATGCTGATGCTGATGATGATAATGATGATGATGATAATGAGAAAGGAGGAGAAGTAGAAATAGAATGAGGTAAATAAGGGTTGTATGCAATGACGATTAAGAGAAGGGAAAACGAACGATAATTAAGGAAAAGGAAGAAGAGGTGACGTGACATGAGGAGAAAAGTGAAACCATAAACAGGAATATATAAAGTGGAATAAAAGAAGAAAAACAAATAAAGAGGAAAATAGAACACATGTGGACAAGAGACATGGCAACAAAAGAGGCGAGAAAAGTAAAAACAGAATAAAAAAAAGTAAAAATACACGAAAGTAAAAAAAAAGGGGGGGGGGGGTTAACGAAAGAGGCAATAAAAGGAGACGATAAGAAACAAATTTAAAAAGGGAGGGAACAAAAAAAAAATGTGTGGGAACGGAAAACAAAACCAAAGAGGAAATAGTAAAGAAAATAAGTAAAAGGAGGAAGTAAAACAAAAAAGAGAGAATAGAAGAAAACTCAGGGAATGAAGAGAAGAGAAAATAAAATAAAAGAGAACAAGTAACCAAAGAAAAATGGAAATCATGGAACAATGACGCAGTAATTTTCTGTCTCAGAGAGTTAAAATTAAAGAAAATAACAAACGGAGAAATACCAATAATAATGACAATCAAGCAAATAAACAAATATAGAAACAAAAATTAGTGTAATGATAACACGCACAAAAAAACACGTACTGTGCTACACAATACATCACAGACAGACACACAAAACACACACACACACACACAACACAAACACACGTACACACACACACACACAACACAAACAAACACACACAAACACACACAACACAAACACACACACACACCACACACGTACACACACACACACACACAACACAAACACACAAACACACGTACACACACAAC
The DNA here is from genome assembly GCF_042767895.1 of Penaeus vannamei. Lineage (NCBI taxonomy): Eukaryota > Metazoa > Arthropoda > Malacostraca > Decapoda > Penaeidae > Penaeus > Penaeus vannamei. The sequence goes on from NC_091558.1 coordinate 1,269,230, forward strand.
ACACACACAACACACACACACACACACCACACACGTACACACACACGTGCTCACAACCGCACTTGGCACCGGTTCTGTGTCACTGAATTTCAGACAGAGGTCTCGCCAAATACTTCCCGTTTCTCAGGCTTATTTTGAAAGGCGGGGAATTTTCTGGTTATCCAGTGTCTCGGTCTGTTTTCCCCCCTGTCTGCCTTTCTCTTCCTATTTACCTGCTCAATTCCCTGTTTATTCTCTTCTTTTCTTCGTTTTTGAGTTCGTCCTCGTTCGCGTCAACTTTTCCTCTCTCTCTTTTTACAAGCCATTTCTTTTCTTTTTCTTCGTTTTCTTCCTTCCTTCCTTTTATCTTTTCCTCATCTAACTCTTTTCCCTTTTCCCCTTGTCCCCCCCCTCCTTCTTTCTTTCCATCTCTCTTTTTCCCCTCTATCTCTCTTTCTCTCTCTGTTTCCTTCCTTCTCTCTTTCCATCTCTCTGTTTCCCTCCAACCTTTCTGGCTTTTTTATTATTATTATTTCTATGTTTACTTTGCTTCCTTTATTATGTATTTCTCTCGTTGATTCGCTTTTTTTTCTTTTCTTTTTGTTGCTTATTTTCTGTGTTCCTTCTTCTCTTCCTCCTTTGCTCATCTCCTCATTTGTTTGTTTCTCTACTCACAGGGTCACGTGGTCCGGCCTGGTCTTCTATTTTTATCGATCTTGTTATTTTCTATTTACCATCCTCTTCTCCTTTATCAGCTCTCCTTGTCTTTATTTCTACTTCCATCACACTACCATCTCCTCTTGTCTGGGTTTCTACCTTCATCACACACTTTATTCTTGTCTTTGTTTCTACCCCCATCCTCTCTCTCTCACTCTCTCTCTCTCTCTCTCTCTCTCTCTCTCTCTCTCTCTCTCTCTCTCTCTCTCTCTCTCTCTCTCCGCCTCTCTCTCTCTCTCTCTCTCTCTCTCTCTCTCTCTCTCTCTCTCTCTCTCTCTCTCTCTCTCTCTCTCTCTCTCTCTCTTCGTTCGTCTGTCCTTGTATCTCGTACCCAACTCCGAGTTCACATCACGAAAGACTTAATATGGTTTCATGTACAGAATAAATTGAAGTGATCTTGCATGGCATTTTTTCTTCGTGCAGGCATTCACTGTGTAATACGTAAAATATACGTTACTTTGACAATCCTCTTATTTCCCAGATGCACTTATGTAACCGAAGTACTTGACATGCAATATCTATGCACATGCGCTTATATAAGGATTCGTTGTAGTATTTCTTATACAACTTGTGTGAAGAGCTTATGCAAATTTCTGATATGGGGCACTTAAATCTTGATTGAAATTATAGACGGACGAATGGATAGAAATGCAGACGGGGAAAGGAGAGGAGAAGGAAGAAGAAGAAGAAGAAGAGAAGAAGAAGAAGAGGAAGAGAGGAAGAAGAAGAAGAAGAAGAAGAAGAAGAAGAAGAAGAGAAAGGAAGAGAGAGAGAGAGAGAGAGAGAGAGTGAGTTTGAAAATACACTAATCTACCACATACTATTTCCTATTAATATAATACCTCACAATCTTTAATTCGTGTGTCTATCATTGACGATTTTACACCAAAGTGGATCACAGTAACAGTAATAATTATCAAAGTAAAAAGAATTATTTTTAAGCCAATACCATTAGCACGAAATACCGACCCTCTTGAAACACTTCGAAATAAACATTTAGTAATTCCAACCTCAATGTAATGAGCATTCCACTGTTTTTATTCTTGACTAAGACGATAATAAAGGATAAAACATTTTCCCGCTTGGTGATAATCCACACGTATTTTCAAAATGACCTGTCTAGAACTTTTTTATTCACTACTGATGGTGATAAATATACGAAACAACCAACTCAAGAAAACAACCATTTAACTAAGAAATCACATGACGAGGACATTATTAACGATCACAAGTACCGCACAGCAAGCCATTGAGTACTTGTAGCTATACCGCTTAACCTGCATTTATTATAATCGTGAACTAGAGAACCAGCGACTGTGATGATCTCCCAATCCAACTAATAATGAGTGACATGACTACAGAACCAAAGAGTCAGCCACAGGTGGTTTAAGAGCCAACCAATCAGCATTCGTGGAAGATTTCACAGCTAACCGATGACCATAAACACACACAAAAAGAGAAAGAAAGAAAAATGCGATATATGCCATCACCCTAATATGCTAACAGATCGATTCCATCTTCATGTTTCGTGCCTCCAAACACCACATTGCCAAGACTATTGCCAACACAACTCCAGCTTGACACCTAGAAACTGCCAAAGATCCAGACGACTGTTTTGACGACTCTCAGAAAACGGAATATTTATCCACATTTCTTTAAGGCTGCATTTAAGCACTTGCATACCAAATCCACCCTGACACTTTACTGATATTCTTCATTGTAACCAAACTTGATAACGGCTTTGAGAGAATTCGCCCGCAATGCAGAAGGTTCGGAGTCTACCATCATATATCTTGCTGTACTGAACTGATCACTGAAAGATCTGAACTTTATTGCAAAAGGAGGCTACACCAAGGACTGACAAACCCATTTGCTTCAGGAGGTCACATTTCACCTTAATATGCAACATGTGGGCCATATAATTACGAGTAGATCAAGACCACAACTTATTAAGGCAGTTTGAAGATGATGAAAACATTCACTACAAAACCACAATAATAGAAAAACTAAGTGCAAGTGATTATCTTAAAAGACGAAGGATTGGCTAATCATGTAAAACGGCTGACTGTAAGACTGAAAGAGCAAATGTGCCGCGGGCCGCAATTAACAAGAAATTAATACATTCAGGCTGTAGATCAACGAAATATAAACATGATCCATAAGATTCTTATAACAGTAAAACTCAGTAAACGATTTTCACACAAACCAGAGATATGGCTTGATATACGATAGGACTACTTTGTGCAAGTTACGAACCGAGGTCCTTCAGCGAGATTTGAACCATTGCACCTCACGGAGGCACAAAGATATGTCCTGACTGTATTGTGAATGTTCCATGCTGCTAACATAACATGGCACAGTGAGCTATTGACAGGTGGTAGTCATGGGTATATTCCTAAAGAGGGTCATCACCCCAAAGCTTCGCGGTCAACAAAACAGAACCAGATTTGCTGGATGTGAGCCCACTGCCTCTGCACCGTACCCATACTCCGCATCAAACCGTCGCGAACCGGTTAAAGAAAAGTTTTGGGGGCTTGACTAAACTTCTTCACTTCCTCTCTTTGTTAAGATACTATACGCTGGTCTTAATCCCCCCCCCCCCCCCGCCCCTCCTGCTCCTCCCCTGAAGTGCTTTTCTTCGTCTCAACATCTTTCGTCGTGGCGGGGGACGGTCACTGCGTTGGGGGCCCTCGCCAAATTATGTTGCGCTGTCAATGCCCCTCCGTCAACGCGCCCCTTCCCTCCCCTGGTGCCATGGTAACCAAACAAACACGAGGGGCATGAACAAGCACC
>NC_091558.1:1300165-1302665 GCF_042767895.1 Penaeus vannamei
TTAGTTTTGAACGTTTTAATGGCTAGTTTTTACATACAAACATACCTGTGTGTGTGTGTGTGTGTGTGTGTGTGTGTGTGTGTGTGTGTCTGTGTGTGTGTGTGTGTGTGTGTGTGTGTGTGTGTGTGTGTGTGTGTGTGTGTGTGTGTGTGTGTGTGTAGATGTTTTTTTTCTTGCAGCCAGTCAAAGAAAAACGTTCACGGACCATGATAATGATTATATTGATAATCAGAGAATTTATCTAAACGATTTCAGAGTAATAGACTCTGACTCTCATCACCAATAGAAGGAACTTTTAATTGGAAAATTGGAAGAAACTATGGATGTTTGTATACATATATTATTTGAGAATATACAAAGGACCAGTTCAAGAAATTTCTAGAATTATCTGTGGAAGATTCAAAGTTTTCATGTTTAACCAGCCAAATTGTACCAAATTGTGTATATATATATTATGTTTTTTTTTTGTTTTTGTTTTTTTTTGTTTTTTTTTGTTTTGTTTTTTTTTTCAGTTTTTTTAGCGTATCATATCAAAAAAAGAAAAAACATCACCGCCGTCCTGCAGCGACGGAGGCGCAGCCCCGCCGGTCCTGCTCATCAGTTGGACGCCAGCATCCTCTTCTCGAGGACGAAGAGGATGTCGTTCAACCGGAGCGCTATGGACTTCTGCGTGGGCTTCGCCAACGACGAAGACCTCGCTCCAGCAGTGCGCTGCCACCTTTGGCCGGCAGCCGGCTTCTTCAGCATGTCCTTCATGGTGTCTGGTCCTCCGATCAGAATCTGTTGTGAAACGATCGGGTCTCCAGCGCCGTTGAAGAACGTCTCCTGCATGCGCAGTGATCACTGTCTGCAGGTGGGCCGTCGCGCTCCGGGAACCACGTCCCAGGCTTATGGATGCCTGGTCTTAATCTTTCTTGTCGACCAGGCATTCGTACGAGTAGAGGCCGCTGCTTATGGCGAGGGCGTGACAGTCCTCTGCTCAAGACAACCAGCGGCCGCGCCTCCTGTTCTTCACCTTCATCACGTCGGAGCCGCCCTTGGAGTGCACTGCTTTGCCCTTAGACTTTTTAGAGGGCTTCGAGGGCTTCGCGGGGGGTTGATTCTGCCCGTCTTCCTCGAGAATTGGGACTTCGTCTTCGCTGTCTTCGTCGTCAGGAAGGGCCTGCTTCACAGGGAGCACAGGTGCGGGGATTTCTTCCTTTCCTTCCACGCTTTTTTCTTTTCTTTTTTCCCTTCTTAGCAGCTCCGACCTCCTGGGTCTCCTTCTCGGGCTCCTAGGCGACTTCTAGGGTCTCCTTCTCGGGCTCCTAGGCGAGACTTCTAGGGCTCCCTCTTCCTCGGGCTCCTAGGCGACTTCTAGGGTCTCCTTCTCGGGCTCCTGTGGCGACTTCTAGGGTCTCCTTCTCGGGCTCCTAGGCGACTTCTAGGGTCTCCTTCTCCGGGCTCCTAGGGCGACTTCTAGGGTCTCCTTCTCGGGCTCCTAGGCGACTTCTAGGGTCTCCTTCTCGGGCTCCTAGGCGACTTCTAGGGTCTCCTTCTCGGGCTCCTAGGCGACTACCTGGGTCTCCTTCTCGGGCTCCTAGGCGACTACCTGGGTCTCCCTTCTCGGGCTCCCTAGGCGACTACCTGGGTCTCCTTCTCGGGCTCCTAGGGCGACTACCTGGGTCCTCCTCTTCTCGGGCTCCTAGGCGACTACCTGGGTCTCCTTCTCGGGCTCCTAGGCGACTACCTGGGTCTCCTTCGGCCCGGCGACTACCTGGGAGTCCTTCTCCGGGCTCCTAGGCGACTCTCTAGGGTCTCCTTCTCGGGCTCCTAGGCGACTTCTAGGGTCTCCTTCTCGGGCTCCTAGGCGACTTCTAGGGTCCTCCTTTCCTCGGGCCTTCCTAGGGCGACTTCTAGGGTCTCCCTCTTCTCGGGCTCCTAGGCGACTTCTAGGGTCTCCTTCCTCGGGCTCCTAGGCGACTTCTAGGGTCTCCTTCCTCGGGCTCCTAGGCGACTTCTAGGTCCTCCTTCCTCGGGCTCCTAGTGCGACTTCTAGGTCTTCCCTCTCGGCCTCGACGGCGACTTCTAGGGTCTCCTCTCTGGCCTCGACGGCGACTTCTAGGTCTCCTCTCGGCCTCGACGGCGACTTCTAGGGTCTCCTCTCGGCCTCGACGGCGACTTCTAGGGTTCCTCCTCTCGGCCTCGACGGCGACTTCTAGGTCTTCCCTCTCGGCCTCGACGGCGACTTCTAGGGTCTCCCTCTCGGCCTCTGACGGCTAAGACTTTCTAGGGTCTCCTCTCGGCCTCGACGGCGACTTCTAGGCCTCCTCCTCGGCCCTTCGACGGCGAGACTTCTAGGGTCTCCCTCTCGGCCTCGACGGCGACTTCTAGGGTCTCCCTCTCGGCCTCGACGGCGACTTCTAGGGTCTCCCTCTCGGCCTCGACGGCGACTTGAAGGGTCTCCCTCTCGGCCTCGACGGCGACTTCTAGGGTCTCCTTCTCGGGCTCCTAGGCGACT
>NC_091558.1:1335165-1350165 GCF_042767895.1 Penaeus vannamei
CACACGAGAGGGTCACACGAGAGGGTCACACGAGAGGGTCACACGAGGGGGTCACACGAGAGGGTCAGACGGGTGGGTCACACGAGAGGGTCACACGAGAGGGTCACACGAGAGGGTCAGACGAGAGGGTAAGACGAGAGGGTCACACGAGAGGGTCACACGAGAGGGTCACACGAGAGGGTCAGACAAGAGGGTCACACGAGAGGGTCACACGAGAGGGTCACACGAGAGGGTCACACGAGAGGGTCACACGAGAGGGTCACACGAGAGGGTCACACGAGAGGGTCACACGAGAGGGTCAGACGAGAGGGTCAGACGAGAGGGTCAGACGAGAGGGTCACACGAGAGGGTCAGACGAGAGGGTCAGACGAGAGGGTCACACGAGAGGGTCACACGAGAGGGTCACACGAGAGGGTCAGACGAGAGGGTCACACGAGAGGGTCAGACGAGTGGGTCACACGAGAGGGTCACACGAGAGGGTCACACGAGAGGGTCACACGAGAGGGTCACACGAGAGGGTCACACGAGAGGGTCAGACGAGTGGGTCACACGAGAGGGTCACACGAGAGGGTCACACGAGAGGGTCACACGAGAGGGTCACACGAGAGGGTCACACGAGAGGGTCACACGAGAGGGTCACACGAGAGGGTCACACGAGAGGGTCACACGAGAGGGTCAGACGAGAGGGTCAGACGAGAGGGTCAGACGAGAGGGTCACACGAGAGGGTCACACGAGAGGGTCACACGAGAGGGTCACACGAGAGGGTCACACGAGAGGGTCACACGAGAGGGTCACACGAGAGGGTCACACGAGAGGGTCACACGAGAGGGTCACACGAGAGGGTCACACGAGAGGGTCACACGAGAGGGTCACACGAGAGGGTCACACGAGAGGGTCACACGAGTGGGTCAGACGAGAGGGACACACGAGAGGGTCACACGAGAGGGTCACACGAGAGGGTCACACGAGAGGGTCACACGAGAGGGTCACACGAGAGGGACACACGAGAGGGTCACACGAGAGGGTCACACGAGAGGGTCACACGAGAGGGTCACACGAGAGGGACACACGAGAGGGTCACACGAGAGGGTCACACGAGAGGGTCACACGAGAGGGTCACACGAGAGGGTCACACGAGAGGGACACACGAGAGGGTCACACGAGAGGGTCACACGAGAGGGTCACACGAGAGGGTCACACGAGTGGGTCAGACGAGTGGGTCAGACGAGAGGGCCAGACGAGAGGGTCACACGAGAGGGTCACACGAGAGGGTCACACGAGAGGGTCACACGAGAGGGTCACACGAGAGGGTCACACGAGAGGGTCACACGAGAGGGTCACACGAGGGGGCCACACGAGAGGGTCACACGAGAGGGTCACACGAGAGGGTCACACGAGCGGAGACAAGAAAAGTGAAACTCGGAGGTCAAGACAGTCTATTCCTTTTTTCATTACCTCGATTTAATGAGCTTTTCTAAAAAATTGTTTTAAAATTGGTCATTTTTCTGGAAGAGAATGGGATGGACATGTCAGTACACACGCTCACATACACAGACACACAGACACACACGCACACACCCACACCCACACCCACACCCACACCCACACCCACACCCACACAGACAAAAACACACACACACACACACACACAAACACACATATATATATACATATATATATAAATATATATATATATTTATGTATATATATGTATATATATATCTACATATCTATATCTATCTATCTATCTATCTATCTATCTATCTATCTATCTATCTATATATATATATATATATATATATATATATATATATATATATATATATATATATATACATATGATCTTTGCGGTGCCGCCGCGAGCCGCCATGGCCACTCAGCAAGTTCCTTAAAAGCAATCAATTGGCAATTATCTCGGCGAGGGGCGCTGGGAGAGGAGAGGATGACGAAGCAGAATTAGAGATACTCTATGCATGAAACACAGGGAGAGGCTGTGGGGGGGTGGGGGGAGAGGAAGGGGAAGGGAGGAAGGGGAGAGTGGAAAGGGAGGGGGAGGGTGGAAGGGGAAGGGGAGGGGATGGGAGGAAGAGGGAAGAAAGTGGAAGGGGAGAGGGAGGGGAGAGAGCGGAAGGGGAGGAGGAGGGGAGGGGAGGGGAGTGGGTGGAAGGGGGGGGGAGGGGAGAGAGTAGGAGAGGGGAGAGACAGGGGAAGGGAAGGAAGAGGTGGAAGGAAAAAGAGAAGGGAAGGACAGAGAGCAGAACAGAAAGGGAAGAGGAGGAGGTAGAGGAGAGAGAAAACTTCAGGAGAGAGAGAGGGCTGTAGTGAGCTGACACCTCCGCTCCTACTTGCCGCTCTCGCCCCCCCGTGTATGCACACACCTGACGTCACCAAACCCCCACACCCCAACTACCCCTGGCGCCAGGCCGTAGCAGGCGCAGCAGGCGATCCTGCAGGAGGCGCTGACGATCGATTGTGGACGCCCTGGACGAGATACTACGATCGTTACTGAGGAAGAGGAAGCTGCTTGTTTGGCTGGAATTTACGCGGAGGAGCTGGCGACAGGATAACAAGTGGATGTTCGGCGCCAAGCCTTGTTGGCTAGTCGGCGTAGTTTACTTTTCTTTTATGTTTTAATTCCTGTATGCGTTTTTATTTTTTCGTTTCTTTTATGAATATGATTTTATGTTGTGTTTTATTGATTACCTCCAGATTTTATAGTTAAAGAAAATGAGCAATCTTAAAGATAATGAAATTAAATGTTAACGACTCTATAACGAGTCTTGTTGAGCAGACTCGAGGGGACTGACCTTGGCGCCTGACCTTATGGGTATAAAGGGTCGGGTCAGCGCCCTTGAGAAATCAGTTGCGACTTTCTTTGGCTCTGTGATATACGTTCGGCTTTCCTTCAGAAAGCCGACGTTTTTAACGAACTTTTTTCTTTTTACTCTAATGGATATAGCAGAGATTCTTCAATTTGAAGGTATTGTTTGTTTGTGTTTTATTTTGATTGCTATTTCTTTTTCGTGGAGGTTTTTACTGTGTATCGTTTTATTGGCTTGAAAATAATAATTGTGAATGAGCTGGCTTTTACTTTTATTTATCATGTTTTATCTCTTATTGAAGTTTGAGAGAACATAATTGCTTACTCTTAATACACACTTTAGTAAATTTCACTAAGAGAAATGCGTGGGTTTGCTGCATTTTTACCACGCTAATAAGCAAAGTAAATTAGAGTGAAGTGAAGTTTTGTGGAATTTCAGTGCTTTCTTTTATTTATTCATACCAGTGATCACTTCAGCTAAATACATTTACCTAACATAACTATTGATTACTGAACTTATAAATGACTCTCGTGCTTACTTTTCTCATTTTATGAAACATGATTTGTTTGGTGAACTCTCTGAACCTCAGGCTATGAATTATCTTGAAGACATTTCAGTGATTTGTTCAGTCTTAAGATGCATTGTTCATTTATGTGTTAATTATTAATGGTGGCTTGCTTAATACTTGGTTTTAACTTGAATGAACAGTCTAAGCTTGACTATCGACACTAGAAAGCTTCTGTCGTGTTCAGTCGTATTTTTTATCTCTGCTGTTTCTTCTCTTTTATTCATCTATTTTTATTCTCGCTTAACGAGTTTGTCATTATGCAACACAAGTCTTCAGGCTTTTCCTTCGGTCAGGTTAGATGCCTTACGCTACCACATAACGATTTCTAACCTGCCCATAGTACTAGAACCCTCATATACTCATTTGTGCCGAAACAGGAAGCACGAGATTCACTCTCACTCGCTCCTACGGCCCGTCCTGGGACTCCTCCCCCTACAGGACATTTATGGTTGGCAGCGTCGGGATTGAAAAGTCTTATTTTGCAGAGCCTATTGGCCGCGCAATCTTGTGTTTGATGTTGATATGGTGTATTTTGTCTATGGTGTTTTAAGAGATTTCGCCAAACTGCCTGAAAGTTAAATGTGATATAGACTGGTTTAGAGTAATATTTTAATTAATTTTCATTCTTAAAGTAATTACTGCGAAACATTTAGTTTTCGTATTTTATAATTTAGCTTTCTTTTAAGTATTTCGTGTGATTTTGAGTTTTAGTATTTACCAGTTTTTACCTTTTAGCTTTCAGAAATTTATTTTGTTTTGTGTGTTTTATATATATTCTTTTTATGTTCGTGTGTTTTATATTGAATTTTCTTGCTTAAGTGGTGTTTGTGTTAATCGAAAGTGAAGTGTTGTTTACGGCTTTTGGTTGTTGTTTACTTTGACTTCAATCATGGTGAAGCTAAGAAAAAGAAAGTCACAGGTATCTGATCTTGATGACGAAGTAACGTTGGTAGATGAAGTCACTGAATTGAGGGGGATGCTTAAAGAGTTGACGGTTCAGATGGCACGCCTTGACAGACAAAGGGAGAAAGATCGTGAGGAGATGAAGGCAATGCTGGAGAGTTTAAAATTAAATTCAAATAATGCCGCAGTCAATACTGGTTCTCCGGAGCCACAGGGTGCCGAGGCACTCACTTCTGCTAATATGTCACCCTCAACAGGAGCTATTCCTAAGAGAACTGAGCCCAGACCATCAGTTAGGGAGTCTTCTCCACCAGCATTAACTCCAATAACTCCCCATTTGACTCAGACTCGTTTTGTGCAGGAAAACGCTGGACCTTCATCCAGTAGACCACAGGTGACACCTCGTACTCTCTTTACACCTCCTGTTGTTCAGCCACGTGCAGCCCCACAACCAACCTATGTTGTACTCTCTGATCGTGATGGTATCACGAAGTTTAGAGCCGAAGCCCCTGCCTCTCAGCCACTTCGGAGAAATCAAGAGGTGGAGGGATGGCTTAGGCAGATAGAAAACACCATAAAACCTGCTACTGATGAGGCTTTAATTCGTGCTGCAAAGGCACATTGCAGAGGGCAGGCAGACGTTATCATCAACTCACCAATTTTTGATGAAATTTACACGTGGGCTGAGTTTCGCCAAAAGATACGACAAAAGTTCAGAGGGACATGCTCTGCCTCTGACTTTTTTACTCTTTTGTACGAGGTACGCATGATGGCAGGTCAGGCACCTTTAGATTTCCATACCACCCTTGAGGGGATGGTCTACCAGGGTTATCGGGACCACCGAGAAGCAGTTGGTAACCCTGAAGAATTAATACGGAGGGTTTTCCTCCAAGGATTGCCTGGCTGGTTGAGGGAACTGCTTGCCTTGAAAGAAGGTGACTCTGTGCAGTCACTAGTTGAGACTGCACAAAGATTGTGGAATGCTCGAGTGGGCATTAGGAATGATGATGAGCCACCTAAGCTCCCTGCAGCACCTCGCAGAGGTGAAATTTCAGAGGTTTCACGAATACCACCTCGTCCGATCCGTCGAAGAGATCAGCACTCTGCTCTAGTTTGCTGGGGGTGTCGTCGAGAAGGACATTTCCGTAGAGAGTGTCCCTTTCAGAACATCCAGAATGGAGAGGCTCCAGCCATCTCTGGATATCGGAGGAGCCAAAACAGGGTTCACTTCCGACGGCCACATGAGTATGCCAGTAGGCAAACCACCATCGATCGAGGCTGCGGTCCAGACAGTGACCTCGAGTGATGACATTGCTGCACAAGGACCTTGTGGAAGGCCTCTTGTGAAGATACGTGTTCATGGAATACCTATGACAGCTTTTATAGACACAGGGTCTGAGGTCACACTCTTAAAGATGGAAAGAACAAAGTCAATAACCCCAAAGAGAATCTATCACCAAGCTCGTGGACTTCGAGGAGTGTCAGGTCGACTCTTTGAAGCCACCTCTGAGTGGGATGTAAAGATTTCCTTGGGTGATGGTAGGAAGACACGGCAGTGCCATCACAGGGTGTGTGTGGTGGAAGGTGTTGACTTTCCAGGGGAAATCTTGATTGGTATGGATTTTCTGCGGAGGTTTTGCTACAGGTTGGTAAATAATCCTGTTTCTCGAAAATCATATCTGAGACTTGGAGGAGTAACTCTCCCTGTTACTTACACTGATGGGTGTACCCTAGGCATTTCTGGCATAACAGAGTTCGTTCCACCTGAATATAGCCAAAAGCTTGCTATCAGAAGGACTATACAATGCCCTTCTCGTAGTGGACGATACATCCTTGTATCTGTTCCTGAAAGTTTTAACAACAAGGATGTTATTATTGAAGCAGCTACAGATAGAATAATTGTTCCTCGTACTGTGGTTAAACCCAAAGATGGAGTAGCTTCCGTGTGGGTGGTTAATGGAGGAACACGTCCAGTATGCCTGCAGAACGGCACACATGTAGCAACTGGTCAACTTTGCACAGTAATGGAGTTTGAGCACCTATCTCAAGAGCCTAGTCTTGTGGGACAGACTCAAGAGAAAGAGGTGGCAGAAGATTCATCAGAACCCAAACCAGATGATAAAGATGATGTACCCGATCCTGAATTTAGCTTTGATGAGGAGGATGACTTTGATTTTGCTTATGGTCAGTTGGATTTTGGCTATAATGATGATGATTTCATTGTGTTCCCTGAAATAAGCTTAGATGACCCTCCTGAAGTATCAATGCTGACAACAGCAGATGATGAGGTTAAGGCTGGACCAGATTTAAGTCATTTACCTGATAAACAGCATCAGGATATTCTTTCTCTGCTAGCTAATTATCCAAGGTTATTCAGTGGTGACAAATTCACGATTGGTACTGTACCAGGGATCCAGCATCACATCCCTACTCATGGAACTAAGCCTCTTTGCACACGGCAATGGCGTTTACCTGAGGTAGTCAAGCAGCAGATCAGACAGGAGTGTGATGCCATGCTTGAGGCAGGTGTCATCGAGCCCAGCACATCACCTTGGCTCTCTCCTGTTGTCCTTGTTAAGAAGAAGGACGGCACAGTACGTTTCTGTGTTGACTATAGACAGCTCAACTCAGTAACGATAGCAGATACTTATCCCCTACCAAGGATAGACGAGTTAGTTGACGAACTGAGGGACACTGCAGTTTTCTCCTTACTTGACAGTCGTAGTGCCTACTGGAGCATCCCAGTGGCACCTGAGGATAGGCCTAAGACCGCCTTTAGTGATGGCTACCGCCTTTTCCAATGGCGTCGTATGCCTTTTGGGCTTTCCACCGCTCCAACTACCTTTCAAAGAACGATGAACGCAGTACTTAGTCCAGTCTTGGGTAAGCATACTTTAGCATATTTGGATGACATTGTTATCTACAGCAGGACATTTGAAGAGCACCTCCTCCATCTCAAAGAAACCTTAGACATACTTGACTGTGCTGGTTTCAAACTCAATGCTAGCAAGTGTGAGTTTGTTGTCCAGAACTTTAGATTCCTGGGTTTCCGTATCACCCCAGATGGGATTTTGCCAGATCCAGATAAAGTTCGAGCCATCTCGGAGATGCCACCTCCAAAGACAGTTAGAGGTGTGCGGAGATTTTTAGGAGCATCTGGATTTTTCCGCAAACATGTCCCCAATTATGCTAAGATGGCCTATCCATTAACTCAGCTCATCAAGAAGGAGCAGAAATTTAAGTGGACTAAGGAATGTCAAGAGGCTTTCCAAGCACTCAAAGATGCCTTAATTAATGCACCAGTATTGCAGAAGCCCAACTTTGATCTGCCATTTGAGATCCATACTGATGCTTCCCAAGTCGCTATAGGGGGATGTCTGATGCAAAGACAAGGTCAGAACCCACCGCATGCTATAGCTTATTTCAGCCGGAAGCTGCGAGGCCCTGAAACTAGATACTCTGCCACTGATGCTGAAGCTCTCGCAGTTGTTGAGAGTATAAGAGCTTTTGATCCATATGTTTTTGGCCACAAGTTCACGGTATATACTGACCACAGACCTTTGTGCTTTGTGTTTACAAAGACAACAAAGTCTCCACGAATGTCCAGATGGGCTTATGAGCTTTCAGGATATTCCTTCAGAATATTGTACAAACCTGGTACATCCCATCATGTACCAGATATGTTGAGTCGCAACATAAGTTCCTTAAGTATGTCTAATCCTGACCCCAAAACAATGCGGTCAGAGCAATTAAAAGATCCGATGTGGCATGACATTGTGGCTTTCTTGGAAGAGAAGGCTACTCCTCGGAGGAAGTCTCCACTCCCTCTAGACGAGTTTGAGCTTCAGAACGGAGTTCTTTATCATGTAAGAACATTGCCTGACAGGATTGTCAGTCAGCTTGTAGTTCCAAGGCAACTTCGCAGAAGTGCTATAACATTAGCACACTCATCACCTTTAGCTGCTCATCCTGGAGTTTACAGGACTTTTGTGAAACTAAAGGATCTGTTTTACTTTCCCAACATGCTTCGGGATGTTAAAGAGTATGTAGCCGCATGTGAAGCATGCCAGCGACGAAAGGGTAGCCCTAGAAAAGCTCCTTTGGCAAAGGCACCAGACATATCAGTGCCCCTAGAGAAAATAAGTGCCGACCTCATTGAATTGGGGATATCTCAAGCAGGTTATAGATACTGCCTGACTATTGTAGATCATTTGACTCGCTATGTCCAGATCATTCCTCTCAAAACAAAAGATGCTGGATCAGTGGCTGATGCCATGTTCAATTATTTCATTTCTGTATTTGGTCCTCCTCGTCTCATACAAACAGACGGAGGATCTGAGTTTAACAACCGTCTGTTCAAGGAATGTTGCCGTTTGTTGCAGATACAGACCACTCTAACTACAGCCTATCATCCTCAAGCAAACGGGATGATAGAGCGGACAAATCGGGTTGTTAAAGATGCTATAGCTTCCCTTGCTAACACAGCACCGGGTATGTGGGAACAGCTGATACCGCAAGTGAGACTGGCGCTTAATAGTGCAATCCACCGGAGTACAGGAGACCAACCTTTATATCTGATGACTGGCCATCATGGCCACTTTCCTGTAGGTCTCACCAATGACCTGGTTTACAAATCTGATGCATCCAGGTCCTTCCATAAAGCTCTGAAGATAGCTCGTCAGGTAGCACTTGAGACGACAAGAACAGCTAGAGAGAGATGGAAGAAAGATTATGATAAGCAGACAGCAATAGCAAAGCCTCTTGAGGAAGGGCACCTTGTACTGTACAAGAACCGTGTACAGAAATATGGATCTGATAAGCTGCTTAACCCACGGTGGGCAGGTCCAGCACGAATTAAAAAGAAAGTCGGTCCTGTAACTTTCTTGCTAAAAGATGTCTTACGCCCATTTACAGAGAGACAGTGTCATATAAATGACATCAAACCATTTCGGGTCTTAGGTGAAGTCACATACCCTGACCTTTATGATGAGTATGGTCCAGATTATGTGGATCCATTGTTGGATGAGGAGGCTGAGCCAGGAGTGATGCTGCTTGCATCCTGCCTTGTCAGTCCTCAATGATTTCATGTACATGTTTATAGTTCTTTTTGGATTTTACCTACCTGCTTTTTATAGTTTTAAGTACTTTTATGTTTACCTTAATCTTAATCTCTGTGGTATGTGTCCCTATGCCAGTCTTTGCCAGTTTGAATTCTTTCTGTAACAAGCCATGTTATCCTCCCTCATGTATGCCTAGCAATCTTAATAAACACTGATAAACAATACAGTTTTCTTGCAATAATTGTCATATATTTTGAACTCTTAACGTTATAAATGAGCCAGCGCAACTCAAGGGGTTGGGAAGGGATTCTTTCTGTTGTCAGATTGTGAGCCATGTACAGCACCCTGACCCATGCCTGTGATGCCCTGTGGTTCGAGAAGACTCTTGTTGGACCATGAAGCCTTAGCAGACGACACTGAGGCTGTGCATTGAGCTGTACACCATGAGCTTTTGGTTCCTAAGAAATGTGCTGAGTCGCCTTGGACACTTCCCGTCAGAGGAGGAAGATGAGGACCTGCTGGACTCTGGATAGCCCTATCTCACCCACGGGACGATGCTGAGAGAGCAGGAGGTCACCGCCCTGGACTGTCGGGAGGACTTCACAGCCACCTTCGGGAAGGAGGGTCAGGACGAGCTTCGTCACGTCGTTTCAAGATGCCCCTGTGACCTGCTGAGTGGACCCAGAAACGACCTAGCAGAGGACGTGGGAAGGACTCGACAGGAGGAGCAGTTGGACTTCGAGGGCCAGCCAGATGAGACGTCGTGGACTTCGCTCTCCTGGGTGGGGGAGGGGTTGTAGTGAGCTGACACCTCCGCTCCTACTTGCCGCTCTCGCCCCCCCGTGTATGCACACACCTGACGTCACCAAACCCCCACACCCCAACTACCCCTGGCGCCAGGCCGTAGCAGGCGCAGCAGGCGATCCTGCAGGAGGCGCTGACGATCGATTGTGGACGCCCTGGACGAGATACTACGATCGTTACTGAGGAAGAGGAAGCTGCTTGTTTGGCTGGAATTTACGCGGAGGAGCTGGCGACAGGATAACAAGTGGATGTTCGGCGCCAAGCCTTGTTGGCTAGTCGGCGTAGTTTACTTTTCTTTTATGTTTTAATTCCTGTATGCGTTTTTATTTTTTCGTTTCTTTTATGAATATGATTTTATGTTGTGTTTTATTGATTACCTCCAGATTTTATAGTTAAAGAAAATGAGCAATCTTAAAGATAATGAAATTAAATGTTAACGACTCTATAACGAGTCTTGTTGAGCAGACTCGAGGGGACTGACCTTGGCGCCTGACCTTATGGGTATAAAGGGTCGGGTCAGCGCCCTTGAGAAATCAGTTGCGACTTTCTTTGGCTCTGTGATATACGTTCGGCTTTCCTTCAGAAAGCCGACGTTTTTAACGAACTTTTTTCTTTTTACTCTAATGGATATAGCAGAGATTCTTCAATTTGAAGGTATTGTTTGTTTGTGTTTTATTTTGATTGCTATTTCTTTTTCGTGGAGGTTTTTACTGTGTATCGTTTTATTGGCTTGAAAATAATAATTGTGAATGAGCTGGCTTTTACTTTTATTTATCATGTTTTATCTCTTATTGAAGTTTGAGAGAACATAATTGCTTACTCTTAATACACACTTTAGTAAATTTCACTAAGAGAAATGCGTGGGTTTGCTGCATTTTTACCACGCTAATAAGCAAAGTAAATTAGAGTGAAGTGAAGTTTTGTGGAATTTCAGTGCTTTCTTTTATTTATTCATACCAGTGATCACTTCAGCTAAATACATTTACCTAACATAACTATTGATTACTGAACTTATAAATGACTCTCGTGCTTACTTTTCTCATTTTATGAAACATGATTTGTTTGGTGAACTCTCTGAACCTCAGGCTATGAATTATCTTGAAGACATTTCAGTGATTTGTTCAGTCTTAAGATGCATTGTTCATTTATGTGTTAATTATTAATGGTGGCTTGCTTAATACTTGGTTTTAACTTGAATGAACAGTCTAAGCTTGACTATCGACACTAGAAAGCTTCTGTCGTGTTCAGTCGTATTTTTTATCTCTGCTGTTTCTTCTCTTTTATTCATCTATTTTTATTCTCGCTTAACGAGTTTGTCATTATGCAACACAAGTCTTCAGGCTTTTCCTTCGGTCAGGTTAGATGCCTTACGCTACCACATAACGATTTCTAACCTGCCCATAGTACTAGAACCCTCATATACTCATTTGTGCCGAAACAGGAAGCACGAGATTCACTCTCACTCGCTCCTACGGCCCGTCCTGGGACTCCTCCCCCTACAGAGCGAGAGAGAGAGAAAAAGAAAGAGAGCGAGCGAGAGATCGAAATGAACCAGAGAGAGAGAGAGAGAGAGATCTCAGAAGAAAGAAAAGGAGGAGAGCAGGAGGGGGCACGGGAAGGGGAAGAAGTGGGGGAAGTGGGGGAAGTGTGGCGGTATTGGGGGTGCGTGACTGCCTCAGCCTTGGCACCGCGAGAGGCAGCGAAGCCCCGGTGCTCTCGCTCGGAGGAACCCGGGAGGGAAACCCGACCAACGAGTCGAACGGAACTTGAGGTCGGGAGCTGCGACCAGGAGGAGAGTTCGCGCGGATCTGCATGTGCGGGAATATGCGTGTACGCAGACGGATGTGCACACACGTACGCGCACATATATTCGTGCATACATACGTACATGAATACATACATACACATATGCGCGCGCACACACACATACACACACACACGCGCACACACACACACACACACATACACACACACATACATACACACACACACACACACACACACACACACACACACACACACACACACACACACACACACACATACACACACACATTCATACATAACTGTAGACAAGCTGATAGAAATATAGATGTACAAAGTGAAGAGGACGAAAGATGCGGATCAAGAGAAGTAGATGAAGGAGGAGAAGAAGAGGGAGAAGGAGAATAAGAGGGAGAAGAAGGAGAAGAAGATGGAAAAGATGGAGAAAAATAAAGGGAGAAGAAGAAGGAGAAGGAGAAGAAGTGGGAGAAGAGGGAAAAAATAGAGGGAGAAAAAGTAGAAGGAGAAGAAGAGGGAGAAGATGGAGAAAAATAGAGGGATAAGAATGAGAAGGAGAAGAAGAGGGAAAAGATGGAGAAAAATAGAGGGAGAAGAAGAAGGAGAAGAAGAGGGAGAAGAAGGAGAAGAAGAGGGAAAAGATGGAGAAAAATAGAGGGAGAAGAAGAAGGAGAAGAAGTGGGAGAAGATGGAGAAGGATAAGAAGAGGGAGAAGGAAAAAATAGTGGGAGAAGAAGAAGGTGAAGAAGAGGGAGAAGATGTAGAAAAATAGAGGGAGAAGAAGAAGAAGGAGAAGAAGAGGGAGAAGAAGGAGAAGAAGTGGGAGAAGATGGAGGAAAAAATAGAGGAAGAAGAAAGAGAAGGAGAAGAAGTGGGGAAGATGGAGAAGGATAAGAAGAGGGAGAAGGAAAAAATAGTGGGAGAAGAAGAAGGAGAAGGAGAAGATGGAGAAAAAATAGAGGGAGAAGAAGAAGGAGAAGGAGAAGAAGTGGGAGAAGAAAAAGAATGAGAAAATGTAGAGGGAGAAGGAGAAGACGAATAAAGAGAGGGGAAAGGAGAAGTATAAGAACAAGGAAAAGAAGAAGAAAAGGAGGTGGAGGGAGGGAAAAAGGAGAATAAGAATGAGGAGAGAGAGAAGGAACAAGAAAAGGAGCAAAAGAAGGAAGAAAAGAATGAGAATGAAAATAGAAACAGATAATGACGAATAGAAAGAAAAAAAAGTAAAAAATAGAAACTAGAGCCATCAATAATCAAATCAAAATAGACATAAATAATGATAAAGAGGATAATAATGGCGAGAAAGAGGTGATAAAAGTGCTAAAACACAATTATACTAATTTAGACGTAACTCTGAACAGACGTCGACAAATATATGAACTAGTAAGAGGCAACACTTACGTTAGGCCTATATGAATAACATGGAAAATGAAATAAAATCTATAATTTTCTTCTATTTCTGCAAGTTTAACACATTGAATAATCTAAACAGCTATTTATTTCATGCTTTTGTAACAGACATACAAACACATATCGATCAAAAATACAAACACACACAAATACACCCACCTACTCACATCCACACACATACTCTCTCTCTCTCTCTCTCTCTCTCTCACACACACACACACATACCCTCTCTCTCTCTCCCTCACACAAACACAGATACACACACACACAAACACACACACACACACACACACACACACACACACACACACACACACACACACACACACACTCACACACACACATTCATACATAACTGTAGACAAGCTGATAGAAATATAGATGTACAAAGTGAAGAGGACGAAAGATGCGGATAAAGAGAAGTAGATGAAGGAGGAGAAGAAGAGGGAGAAGAAGGAGAATAAGAGGGAGAAGGAGAAGAAGATGGAAAAGATGGAGAAAAATAGAGGGAGAAGTAGATGAAGGTGGAGAAGAAGAGGGAGAAGAAGAGGGAGAAGATGGATAAAAAATAGAGGGAGAAGAAGAAGAAGGAGAAGGAGAAGAAGAGGGAAAAGATGGAGAAGGAGAAAAATAGAGAGAGGAGAAGGAGAAGAAGAAGAGGGAGAAGAAGGAGAAGGAGAATAAGAGGGAGAAGAAGGAGAAGGAGAAGAACAGGGAGAAGATGGAGGAAAATAGAGGGAGAAGGAGAAGAGCTAGAAGAGGGAGAAGACAAGCGAGAAGATGGAGGAAAATAGAGGGAGAAGGAGAAGAAGAGGTAGAAGAGGGAGAAAAAATAGAGGGAGAAGAAGGAGAAGGAGAAGAAGAGGGAGAAGAAGGAGAAGGAGAAGAAGGAGAAGGAGAAGAAGAGGTAGAAGAAAAATAATGATAAAATGTAGAGGGAGAAGGAGAAGACGAATAATGAGAAAGCAATATTGGATGAAGAAGAAGAGTAGAGGGGAAGGGAGAAGTATAAGAACAAGGAAAAGAAGAAGAAAAGGAGGTGGAGGGAGAGAAAAAGGAGAATAAGAATAAGGAGAGAGAGAAGGAACAAGAAAAGGAGCAAAAGAAGGAAGAAAAGAATGAGAATGAAAATAGAAACAGATAATGACGAATAGAAAAAAAAAAAAGTAAATAGAAACTAGAGCCATCAATAATCAAATCAAAATAGACATAAATAATGATAAAGAGGATAATAATGGCGAGAGAGATGATAAAAGTGCTAAAACACAATTATACTAATTTTGACGTAACTCTGAACAGACGTCGACAAATATATGAATTAGTAAGAGGCAACACACTCTAGGCCTATATGAATAATATGGAAAATAAAATAAAATCTATAATTTTCTTCTATTTCTGCAAGTTTAACACATTGAATAATCTAAACAGCTATTTATTTTATGCTTTTGTAACAGACATACAAACACATATCGATCAAAAATACAAACACACAAATACACCCACCTACTCACATCCACACACATACTCTCTCTCTCTCTCTCTCTCTCTCTCTCTCTCACACACACACACACACATACCCTCTCTCTCTCTCCCTCACACAAACACAGATACACACACACACAAACACACACACACACACACACACACACACAC
>NC_091558.1:1375165-1382665 GCF_042767895.1 Penaeus vannamei
GAGGGAGAGAGGGAGAGGGAGGGGAAGAGGGGAGAGGAGAGAGGGAGGAGAGGAGAGGGAGGAGGGAGGGGAAGAGGGAGAGGGAGGGGAAGAGGGAGAGGGAGGGGAAGAGGGAGAGGGAGGGGAAGAGGGAGAGGGAGGGGAAGAGGGAGAGGGAGGTGGAAGAGGGGAGAGGGAGGGGAAGAGGAGAGGAGGAAGAGGAGAGGGAGGGGAAGAGGGAGGGAGGGAGGGGAAGAGGGGAGAGGGAAGGGAAGGGGAAGAGGGAGGGGAAGGGGAGGAGGGAGAGGGAGGGGAAGAGGAGAGGAAGGAAAGAGGGGAAGAGGGAGAGGAAGAGGGAGAGAAGGAGAGGGAGAGGGAGGGGAAGAGGGAGAGGGTGGGAAGAGGAGAGAGGAGAGGGAGAAGAGGGAGAGGGAGGGAAGAGGGAGAGGGAGGGAAGAGGGAGAGGGAGGGGGAAGAGGGCGGGAGGGAGGGGGAAGAGGGAGAGGGAGGGGGAAGAGGGAGAGGGAGGGGGAAGAGGGAGAGGGAGGGGGAGGGGAAGAGGGAGAGGGAGGGGAAGAGGGAGAGGGAGGGGAAGAGGGAGAGGGAGGGTAGGAGGGAGAGGGAGGGGGAAGAGGGGAGAGGTGAGGGAAGAGAGGAGAGGGAGGGGAAGAGGGAATCAGTAGGAGGATGGGAAGAGGGAATCAGTAGGAGGATGGGGAGAGGAAGAAGAGGGGGAGGAGGAGGAGGAGATGAGAAGGGTGAGAGGGAGGGAAATGGGGAAATGAGGAAGGGAGAGGAAGAGAAGGCAAATTAAAAGGCAAGAAATAGGGAAAGGAACGAGCGGGAGAGTTGAGACGAGAGGCTTTGAAAAGGAAGAAGGATAGAAGACTGAAAGAGTAAGAGAAATAGACAGAGAAAGCGAGATAAATAGGGACAAAAATGAGGAAAAAAAGAGAATGACACAAAAAACAGAGATAAAAAAAAAGACATGAAAATAAAATAAGTAGACAGAGCAAGAAAGCAAAAAGGTGAAATAGAATGCAGAATGTAAATGACAACTTCAACTTCGACAATTGATTCCAAATAAGCATTCCAGAGGTTTTTTTTCAGCCTTGGCAATCCGACAGCAAAAACAAACAAGGATTCTGCAGACTTATAATGTAGTTTACAAGGCGTTTGAAAATTTACTGTATGTTGGGGGCACTGTTCCCCACTGTGCCTTCGAATTATGTCCTAGATTTTTCTATCTCTGCGAGGTTATGATTTCGATAATTCTAAGAAAAGTGAAGAGGAAAGGAGGGCGGAAGATGGAAAGAAAGAAAATAGAAATATACCAAGAGAGAATGTGTATAAAACAAGAGAACAAACGAAAAAAGGATAGGAAGAAACAAGAAAAGGATTAATTCGGGGAAAATTGGAATTTAATTTTTTTTTTCTGCTGTTCAAAAAGGAAACATGAAGCAAACAAAAAAGAAAACAAAAAGAAAAAGAAAAAAGTGTTTCTTAATTTCTAAGATCTGTCTTTACCATGACTTTCTTGCTCTCAATGTATTGCAAAACATACCCACACATCATTTGATTCAGTGCTAATAAAAAACAACAAATATATATTTTCATTTATAACATATGGGTTAGTATATATAAATGGGGGGTTAGTAAATATAAATATATAAACTCTACAAAAATAACTTAACCGTAAAGAAATAAATATATGCAACACAACAAATGTCAAAAAAAAAAGAAAAAAAAATTGCTCAAGAACAAGGAAGATATATATACCACCTATGAGGCTGACCATTCCCTAGTCACGCTCCCAAGCTCATCTGTATCACATACAGTAAAACATGAACCGATTTGCCAATCTTAATCCGCTAAGATTTTTTCATACCGACTGCTAAAAGGGTGGGAAAAAAAAGGTAAACAAACCTATGTACACACACACCTAAATTACCTGAGATCCAAGACCGATTGACAGGTGACAAGTAACTTAACTGCAGGTTTTGACACTAAGGTTCATAACGTGGTTTGTAATTCGCAAAATTGACCGAAATTTAGTACGATTTTCTTGTTTTACCTCCTGTTATTTGTATTTATATTTTTTTTTCTTTCTATTAAAACAAAGAGGACAGTTGTTCAGGGTAGTTTACACGCTGAAAAAAGAGTTAGATTATAAATCCTTATTTGTATCAGTGTATCACCAATGGATAAAAAAGTGAGAGGAGAGAAAATGGAAATACGAGAAAAAACTACATGAATGAAGGAGATGAAATAGCCAAGAAATGCCAGAAATTTACGAGAAGACGAAGGAAAGGGATAATGCAGTAAATGAAGAAAGAAGGAATAGATACAGAGCGAGGAGACAAGAGAAAAAGAAAAAAATCGAAAGGAAGGTACAAGAAAGAATAATATTAGAAAATGGAATGAAGGGAAAAAAAGAATAATGACTGAAGATAAAACGAAAAGAAGTAAAAGGAAAAGAAGAAATCAAAAGAAAACGAAAGAAAGAAACACCAAAAGCACCAGAAACACGGCTCGGAAATATGAACTTTCTCCGGATTTCAACTTATTTTTCATCTCTTTCCCTAAAACCATAAAAAGCACGAAGTCAAACCATCGCCAAACGCATCGACGAATTGATATTAATTAATAAAATGGTCATTATCTTACCCTCACCTGAACTAATCACACTTAAAGCTTTATATATATATACTGACTGAACACTGACACACAGGACGAAAAATATAGATTACGTTTTAAACATTTACGAAAGAACCAAAAGGAATATATTCATATAAATGATATGATATGAACCTCTTTTTCCACAATAGCCTTAGGCCGACCTTCGTTAAGTCGCAGGTCAAAGGTCAAAGTCTCAAGAACGTGAGAAAGAACGGGGAAAAGCAGGGGGAAGAGGGAAGAAATAAAGATGGGAGATGGAGGAAGGGGAAGGGTGAGGGGGAGAGAGGATGGAAGGAGGAAAGGGGAGGGAGAGAGGATGGAAGGAGGAAAGGGGAGGGAGAGAGTATGGAAGGAGGAAAGGGGAGGGAGAGAGGATGGAAGGAGGAAAGGGGAGGGAGAGAGGATGGAAGGAGGAAAGGGGAGGGAGAGAGGATGGAAAGAGGAAAGGGGAGGGAGAGAGGATGGAAGGAGGAAAGGGGGGGGGGGAGAGGGGAAGGAAGGAAGGGAGGAAGGAGAGAGGAAGGGAAGAAGGAGAGAGGAAGGGGGAGGAGAGAGGAAGGGAGGAAGGGAGAGAGAGAGAGAGAGGGGGGGAAGGGAGGAAGGAGGGATGGAGAAAGGGAGGAAGGAGGGATGGAGAAAGGGAGGAAGGAGGGATGGAGAAAGGGAGGAAGGAGGGATGGAGAAAGGGAGGAAGGAGGGATGGAGAAAGGGAGGAAGGAGGGATGGAGAAAGGGAGAAGAGGAAAGGGTTGTGGAGGGGGAAGTAGAAGAAAGGAGGTCAGAAGAAAGAAAAAGAAAAATAACCAGAAAGAATATACATACATAAAGAACAAGAGAACCCAAACGAGAAAAAAAGAGAAGAGCAGGAAAAAAATCAATAAAATAAGAGAGAAAGAGAAGCCCTGAACACGTCGAAAAAAAATTTCTAGCTTCACGCGAGCAAGCGCGGTAATATGTCAGAAGCAACAACATTGACCAAAACGTTGAATCAACACATTACACACCACTGTATGCTATCCAGAAAAAAGACTCGCCGGCGACACCAACACAACGAAGTCGACGCTCGAAGCAACGACCCCATATAAAATGAATTTGCCTTTGGAAGCATCGTTGCCACGGGTTCAGTGTTGCAAGCGCGGAGCAAAGGGGGCAACACGCGTTTCCATCTTTGCGAGGATGTAGTACAAGTTGTGTCATAAAGTGTAAATACCATTTAATACGGACCCAAAAGTGTGGTAGACGCCTAACACAGACCCAAAAGTGTGGTAAGCATTTAACACGGTCCCAAAAGTGTAGTAGACGCCTAACACAGACCCAAAAGTGTGGTAAGCATTTAACACGGACCCAAAAGTGTGGTAGACGTCTAACACGGACCCAAAAGTGTGGTAGACGTCTAACACGGACCCAAAAGTGTGGTAGACGTCTAACACGGACCCAAAAGTGTGGTAGACGTCTAACACGGACCCAAAAGTGTGGTAGACCTCTAACACGGACCCAAAAGTGTGGTAGACCTCTAACACGGACCCAAAAGTGTGATAAATGTCCAAGGTGTTGCGAGAAAACTAATGGTACATGTTTGGTAAAAGAATCGAGGAGATCGTGAGCATTTCGCTTTTTACGATAGTACCTCCCGTGTAAAATATGACGTTTTCTATGAGCAACTATGAAAGAAAATGTACATCGCAAGGGACTAACTAATCCCTTTTCAAACAGAGTTGAATGGGAAACGAAATTGAAACAATAAAATGAAAAACATCGCAAAAAACTCTTATCCAACAATATATCCACACGCAAACACAGACAGACACACACGCAAACCAACCAACCAGTATTTCTATCTTACTATATCGCACAATCAACAAAACCTTCCAATTTCGCATAGAAGTTGGTGCCTCTCGTTGGCTGTTCCTTAGTCTTCATGGGCGTCTATCCGGCTGCGATCGCCCATATCCTCGTGGGCGTCCTTTGGGCCTTGGGTGTCCATTTTATCGCGACCTTCCATTCTGTCGTGGGCGTCCGCTCTGTCGTGGGCGTCCATCTTATCCCGGTCGTCCGTCTTATCACACCCGTCCATTCTCTCGTGGGCGTCCATTCTGTCATCGTGGGGCGAAAAGGGCAGCGTCGAGGGCGGCGTCTCATGCCCGGAACCGAGGTCAGAGGTTATGGCCTCCAGAAACGGGGTCATGTACCGGGTCATGAGCGAGGAACAGATTCTCGCGTCGCCTTTCTCGGCTTCCGTGTACAGCGTGTAGAGTCTGCGGGACGAAGTTAAAGGGAATGAATGAATTTAGATGGTTAGATAGAGAGGTAGAGGGGGGAGGGAGTAGGGAGGGAGAGAGGGAGGGAGTAGGAAGGGAGGGAGGGAGGAGGGAGTAGGGAGGGAGGGAGGGAGGGAGGAGGGAGTAGGGAGTAGGGAGGGAGGGAGGGAGGGAGGGAGGGAGGGAGGGAGGGAGGAGAGGGGAGAGAGAGGAAGAAAAAATGAGAAAGAAATAGAAAAGAGGAATAAAGAGAAAAATAGAAAGAAAATGAAAAAAATAGAAAGTGAGAGAGAAAAAGAGAAAGTAAGTAAGAGAGAGAGAGAGGAGATAAAAGAGAGAGAGTAAGAGAAAAAGAAAGAAAGAGGAAAAAAAGAGAAAGAAAAGGAACGAGAAAAAGAGATAAAAAGGAGAAAGAAAGAAAATGAGAGAGAAAGAGAAAAAGAGAGAAAAAGAAAGAGAAAAAAAATAGAGAGAGAAAAAGTAATAGAAAAAAGTATGAGCGAGAGAGAGAGAGGGTGGGAGAGGAGAGAGGACAGATAGATTGATAGATATATAATAGATGACTAGATGGATTGAAATAAATAGATAAACAGATAAATAAAGATTTGAACACAGAGACAAATATGGAAAAATTACCATCCTCGTTTTCTTCAAGTTTTAAAAAGTCTCGTCTACTGCCTCAAATAATATGCTAAATGGTAGTGTTATACTGAAGAACTGCCTCCTTTGTCTCTCTCAAATCTGTATGAAATCCGAGTAGGGGAGACAGGCGAGGAGGATGAAGAGGAGGAGGAGGAGGAAGAGGAGGAGGAGGAGGAGGAGGAGGAGGAAGAGGAGGAAGAGGCGGAGGAGGAAGAGGAAGAGGAGGAGGAAGAGGAGGAGGAGGAAGAGGAGGAGGAGGAAGAGGAGGAGGAGGAAGAGGAGGAGGAGGAAGAGGAGGAGGAGGAAGAGGCGAGGGGAGAGGAGGAGGAGGAAGAGGCGGAGGAGGAGGAGGAAGAGGCGGAGGAGGAGGAGGAAGAGGCGGAGGAGGAGGAAGAAGAGGAAAGAAGAGAGAAAGGCGAGAAGAGAAGAGAGGAGGAGATAAGAGAGGAAGGAAAGGAGAGAAAAGAGAAAAAAGGAGGGAAATGACAAGAGAGGAGGTAGGGAGCAGGGGAAAAGAGACGAGACGAAACGAGAGAAGAGAGGAGAGAGAAGAGAGCAGAAGAAAGGAAAGCAAAGGAGAGGAGAGGAGAGCAGATGAGAGCAGAGGAGAGAAGAGGAAATAAGAGACGAAAAGCCAGAAGAAATGAATAAAAAGGGGAAATAAGAAGCAGAGATCTTACGAACCATGAAAAAATAAAGAAAAACAGAAAGTATAAGGAAAAAAAACCAACGCAAAAAATCAACATGAAAAGCCAAAACAACGCCCCCCCCCTTCCACACACACAAAGCACTCACAGCGTCTGCCACGTGTTGGCCTGCAGGCTGGGCACCGGCACGAGGCTCAGCGCCACCTGGATGGCCGCCGACGCCTGCACGCTCGGGAGGAACTGGCTGATCTCGTAGTTACTCAGGCAGGTCTCGGCCACGTGGCGGGCGACGGTCACCACGTTCCTGAAGAAGGGGAAGGCGGTTGAGATTTTATATATATATCTTTATGAATTCATTTATTTTCGTTGTCATTTATTGGTGAATTAACAACATTATGATCATCATCATCATCATCACCATTTTGTTGCTAATGATGAAGGTGGTGGTAGTGGTGTGGGTGATGGAGATGTGGTGACTATGGGGTGATTGTGATTGGTGGTGATAATGTGGTAATGACGATAACAAATAATAACGATAATACGTTTTATTCAAGTAATATTGCAATGCATCACAACGAAAACAAAACCCTAATGACTACTATAACAAATATAAACTCGTTAACACAGTAATACCAAGACCACCATTAATACAACGTAATTATGAAATTACGTACAATGGAGGCCAAAAGTCGTCGCTACCTTTGTAATGTTAAACAAGTATCACATTATCTGTCAGTTTAAATAGGACTTCTAGGATGAACCTGTACTTATGTAATACACGTAAGTACACCTTGATTACTTACCTATCAAGCCCACACATCTGCGTCGCTTTGAAAGTAAGATGGTCAATGAAGTACCAGCAGGTTGGGCTGTGTAAGGCATAGCTGAAAAGGGTATTTTTTCTTAATTTATTGGTGAAAAGGGAATTTTTTCTTAATTTATTGGTGAAAAGGGTATTTTTTCTTAATTTATTGGTGAAAAGGGAATTTTTTCATAATTTATTGGTGAAAAGGGTATTTTTTCATAATGTATTGGTGAAAAGGGTATTTTTTCATAATGTATTGGTGAAAAGGGTATTTTTTCATAATGTATTGGTGAAAAGGGTATTTTTTCATAATTTATTGGTAAAAATGGGATTATTTATTCAATTTTATTGTAAGTAAAGGTTGTTATTCTTTCATATTGTTGAAAAGGGGTTTGTTTTTCCCGTGCTATCACTGTTAAAAGGGTTGATGGTATAATTCAGTGAGGACTATCTTTTCTATGTCAAAGTTTTCATCATAAATCAAATTCAAT
>NC_091558.1:1387665-1390165 GCF_042767895.1 Penaeus vannamei
GGCGTACTGGTACCCTAGCACCGTGTCGAGGGACGTGAAGACAGAGGTCCCTCCGGCAGCGTCTCCTTCGAGGGGCGCGGCGTCGTCGGTGAAGTCTTGGTCCAACAGGGAATCAGCGCCCAAGGAGGACCGTCTGCAGGTCTTGTCGTATACGAGGTCCTCATGCTGCAGGAGGAAGGGGGGCGGTGTCGTCGTCGTGTGAGGTGGAACCAAGGGGGATTTTTTTTTTTTTTTTTTTTTTTGGGTGGAGGTTTGTTGTTTGGTAATTTGTGATGCACTAATATGGTGCTGTTGATGGTTTTGATGTTGTTGGG
Organism: Penaeus vannamei; assembly: GCF_042767895.1. NCBI lineage: Eukaryota > Metazoa > Arthropoda > Malacostraca > Decapoda > Penaeidae > Penaeus > Penaeus vannamei. The sequence continues at coordinate 1,387,980 of NC_091558.1, forward strand.
AACTTGGGATCTAAAATGATGCTTTAAACAACTATATAAACAAGCTATATAAAGAGCCACAATGAAAAAATCGAGATTTATACCACCAAAGGTATCAGTGCAGGTCGAGATACAGCTAAGAATGAAAGAATAGAAAGTCAGCTATTTACCCAAGAAAAACATGATAACTGATCTTTTAAACTTATCAAGAGTCGGAGAAGTTACAATCTCTGAAGATACTGAGAACCTGTGATCTTTAACAACTTTAATGTTATTGAGAACTTGTGATCTAAATCAGTGGTTCTTAATCTTTTCAGAGTCACATACCCCTTTAAGAATCAGAACCCTTTCCCAAGAAATATCCACATAATCATAACTTTTCATGCTATGTATATAATGTACTTTATCAATTGAGATTTGATTATCTACAAAAATGAGATACACAAAATATTATTCAACTCCGAAATAGATAATAGTAATGATGATGATAATGATGATGATGATAATAATAATAATAAAAATATGTTAATTCCACATAACCATTTCACGGTCACCAGGTTGAGAACCCATGATCGAAATTGATGATAGCTTGTGATTTAAATTGATCAAGAACTCTCTCCTCTTTAAATACTGCACATAAACACTTGGGTTAATATACATACATACATACATACATACATTATATATATATATATATATATATATATATATATATATATATATATACATATATATATATATACATATATATATATATATACATATATATATATATATACATATATATATATATATATACATATATATATATATATATATATATATATATATATACATATATTTATATATATATACATATATAGATATATACATATATATATATATATATATATATATATATATATATACATATATATATATCAACATATATATATATATATATATATATATATATATATATATATATATATATATATTAGATAGATAGTGACAACATAAAAGACACTGCAGGCAAAGGAAAAGGGAGGGAGGGAGGGGGAGGGAGAGGCAGGCAGAGAGAGGGAGAGGCAGAGGGGGAAAGGGAGAGATCAGGTTGACAGAGAGGAGAGGTATATCATTGTAGAGGCCTAGTTAAAACATTCGACATTTCCCACTCAGACTATCTAATACTAACAAAGCATGCAGTTTGTCTGTCCTGTGATACATTTGGTACATGTAAAGATGAATGCCTGTTGTGTTTGTAGCTAAGCTCTATACCTAATAAAGCAAAATACTTTGCATGCATGTTGTACTAATTCAGACAACATACCACGCAGATACGAATGAGAGAGAGAGAGAGAGAGAGAGAGAGAGAGAGAGAGAGAGAGAGAGAGAGAGAGAGAGAGAGAGAGGGGGAGAGAGAGAGAGAGAGAGAGAGAGAGAGAGAGAGAGAGAGGGGGGGGGGGAGAATGTAAACAAACCTTCAAACCCTCTGCGGGAAACGTTATAAAAATATTCTGTCTACCGTTTCTATACAAGTTTTTACCTTGAGGGAGTATCTGCTGGACACAAGTGACCCTACACCCTTGCCCCCACCAAAGTGTCCTAAGTCCGTCATCAGGACCTAAGGGACGAAACTGATCCTTATACCTTATCCCCCACTCACCAGAGTATCCTAAAGGGCCTAAGGGACGAAACTAACCCTTATACCTTATCCCCCACTCACCAACGTGTCCTGAAGGGCCTAAGGGACGAAACTGATCCTTATACCTTATCCCCCACTCACCAGAGTATCCTAAAGGGCCAAAGGGACGAAACTGATCCTTATACCTTATCCCCCACTCACCAGAATATCCTAAAGGGCCTAAGGGACGAAACTGATCCTTATACCTTATCCCTCTCTCACCAGAGTATCCTGAAGGGCCTAAGGGACGAAACTGATCCTTATACCTTATCCCCCACTCACCAAAGTGTCCTGAAGGGCCTAAGGGACGAAACTGATCCTTATACCTTATCCCCCACTCACCAGAGTATCCTAAAGGGCCTAGGAGATGAAACTGATCCTTATACCTTATCCCCCACTCACCAGAGTATCCTAAAGGGCCTAAGGGACGAAACTGATCCTTATACCTTATCCCACATTCACCAGAGTATCCTGAAGGGCCTAAGGGACGAAACTGATCCTTACACCTTATCTCGCACTCACCAAAGTGTCCTGAAGTCCGTCG
>NC_091558.1:1405165-1410165 GCF_042767895.1 Penaeus vannamei
TGTAGAGGAGGGGGGAGTAAAGTAGAGAGAGAATAACGCACAGATGGTGAAAAGGGATGATGGAGAATATGAGATTGGATGAAAAGAAGAGGCAGAGAGAAGGAAATATATGAGGGAAAAATATGAGTGAATGCTTGCCATTTTATCTTGACACCATTATTGTTGTTTGTGTTAATTGTTATTATGTTCGTTACTTTTACTGTTATTGCTATTGTAATGGTAACTGTAATGGTTATTAAGGCCATTGTCACCACTGATGTTATTATATCAATATTATTCGTATTGTAATAGTAATCATTGTCATTAGCAATATTGTTGATATTGCGATGAGTATTATCATTATCCTTATTGTTTTCTTTATATTTCTTATTTATGTCAGCTTTTCCTTATAAATATCACTTCTGTTGCAATTACTGTTATTCCTAAAAAAAAAAGAAACAATGTCACAGATGGAAAACTTCGACCACGACGACAGAAACGCGGCCAGAGCGAAGACGACTACGGAGATAACTTCGAAGACGACTACGAAGACAACGACGATGACTACGGAGATAACTTCGAAGACGACTACGAAGACAACGACGATGATGACTACGCAGACAACTACGACGGGGAAGACGGCAGCGAAAACATCTTCCAATTTCTTCACACGCCCACCGGGTATTCGCCGGGATGGGACAATATTGTTGATCTTGTGCAATTTGCTGTGGATATTCACGAAGCTGTCTCTCGCATTGCAGGTGTGTGTGTTTGTGTTTATGTGTCTGTTTGTCTTTATGTGTGTGTTTATGTGTTTTCATGTGTGTGCGTGTGTTTTTATGTGGTTTTGTTTGTTTGTTTGTGTGTGTGTGTGTGTGTGTGTGTGTGTGTGTGTGTGTGTATGTGTGTGTGTGTGTGTGTATGTGTGTATGTGTGTGTGTATGTGTGTATGTGCGTGTGTGGAGAACTGATATTCCTTTGTTTTCTATATATTCCAATTATCAAACAGTATTGATTCAGCAACATAATTTCATGGATCATAAATATTCTGTAATGATATAATATCCATCTTTGCAATTTACAGAACACGGAGAATATGATCTTCCCGGCGATTCAGGAGACGACCAGAAGCAGTTTTATTCTTACTCGTGGGACCGTCGAAGAGGAGGAGGAGGAGGAGGAGAAGAGAAAAAAGAAGAAGGAGAAGGAAGAGAAGGAGGAAACGGAGATGAAGAAGGAGAAGGAGAAAGAGAAGAAAAAGGAGGAGGAGAAAGAGAAGGGAAAAGAGGAGGAGAAAGAGAAGGAAAAGGAGGAGGAGAAGGAGAAAGAGATGGAGGAGGAGGAGGGGGAAAAGAGGAAAAAGAAGAAGGAAAAGGAAGAGAAGGAGAAAGAGAAGGAAACAGAGGAGGAGAAAGAGAAGGGAAAGGAGGAAGAGAAAGAAAAGGAAAAGTAGGAAGAGAAAGAGAAAGAGAAGGAAAAGGAGGAGGAGAAAGAGAAAGAGAAGGAAAAGGAGGAGGAGAAAGAGAAAGAGAAGGAAAAGGAGGAGGAGAAAGAGAAAGAGAAGGAAAAGGAGGAGGAGAGAGAGAAAGAGAAGGAAAAGGAGGAGGAGAAAGCGAAGGAAAAGGAGGAGAAAGAGAAAAAGAAGGAAAAGGAGGAGGAGAAGGAGAAAGAGAACGAAAAGAAGCGACAGATTCATTCCAGGAAGAGGGAGTTGAAGGAGGACCTCTCACAGAGTCTTCCCCTCCTGAAGGAACCAAAGAGAGTGATGTCCCTGAACTGCAGACAAACTTCAGAAGGGAAGAAGGCATAGAAGGAGAGGATGGAATCAGGGAGGAAAAGGAAGGAAGAGAGGAATGGAGGGAGGACGAGACCGCGAGCGACCGCCGCCACCACGACAGGTTTCCCCGCAGCGAAAGGGGTGAAGGGAAGACAAGCCAGAAAGGGAAAAATTGGAGACACAAGCCCTTTATAACGAGCTTTTCCACGTCCTTCCCTCTCTTTCAGTTCGACTTGCCTTTCAGCAACTTCCGGCTCTTGTCTCTGCAGGACCCCTTGCCCTTGCCAGAGGAATAGGGATGGGAATGGAACCTCTCTCTCTATGTTTCTGTCTCTTTCTCTCTGTTCTCTGTATGTTCGCGTGCGTGATCAAGTTGAAATGACTAATGGTAATTGGTTACAAAGCAAAGCAAATGTGAAATACATCAGAACTCAAGTTGAAGGGCTTTTTTTTTTGTTTGTTTTATCAATAGTGACGTAGAATATCAGCGTGTGGCAAAAGAAGAGAAACAACTATACTAATTAATAATTACTGAACACATTCTGTTGCATCGAGTTGGATTTAATTTGTACTTCAAAATATACACATGGAACACTTGATTTGTTTTGTTGATAGATCTTAATAACGAATTTTAACGCGTTTTTCTGGAATCGCTTTGTGCCTGATATAAGCAAACATCAAACTTTCTTCAATACTTAAATTAATAAATTCATACTCGCTTCATCTTCACTTATTGTCCCTTTTCCTGAAATGTCTTAATTCTTGTTATTTCCTCTCAGCAGAAAGGGAAAATTCATCATTAGTGTCAGTGTCCTTACTTCAGTTTTATTCCCCATCTAGATCATATCTGTGTAATTATCTGTCCAGAAAAAAAGAAAAGAAAACACCTTAATAATGAAACTGATATAGATAAAGTCAATCAACATGACACATGAAACATATCAAAATAATATTTAGCTAATGTGCCTTTTCAAAATAACACCAAAATTAAAATGATCAAGGAAAGATGGTGAAAGAAAGAGTGATATAACCACAAGTCAACATGATATAGGTAACGCACATAAATTGGGTCTTTAAATTGTATTTACACTTAGTAGGTCTACTATTAATACTCATTCGTCCTCCGGCAAAGCATAAGGGTCGGTAAGAGGCAGGATCTTGAAATTGGAAAAGGGGACATCGAACTCAAACAGAGGAAACGAGAAGGTAAAAGTTGAGAAGTAAGGTTTGTGGCTTTTGCGGTGTTTCTTGCCGTCCGTTGTGCGTGGTTCTGCGGGGTCTTCCTCTGGCGTTGGGTGGACGCCTGAGCAACGACGAGGCCTTCTCGTTGGGTCTTCTGCATCTTCGAAGCCTTCAGGATTTTCGATCCAGTTGGTGTTCTTCTGTGTGGGTTTTATGACGTTTTTTTGCCCTTCCGTTTTTGGCTTGGTCGAGTCCCCGTTTTCTACGAGTCTGTTTTCATCGTCTTGCTCCGAAATCTTCCCGTTTTCTTTAGACTCTTCGACATCTTTTAGGGGAGACTCATCTGATCTTTGGCCTTGTTCTTTCTTTTCAGGGTAAAGATGTTGTCGAGGGGATGTATTTTCTTCAGCGTCTTCGTCTTGTTCTGAAATATATAGGCATTCCATATTGAGAGAAAAGGAAAATTAACTCGAATAATCGGAATCCTATTAAGTTCTATTAGGAAAACTAAAAGGTAATATATCAATAAACGAAGAAAAATACATTTCCTGAAAGGTTCGACGCGCAAATTATCGTAAATGCAAAAGAATGTCAATCTAGCTTTGATTAACTCTGAAATCTCATTAGTTTAGAATCTCATAAGAATCGAAGACAGTGCCAGATATATAAGGATCATTGGTTTTAAGTCACTATATATCTGATAACATTTATTTGTTTGTGGCTTAATATCTTCGGGATTACTGGAAATGTGCGAATAATTGTCAATAGAAGATACATTCTATCAAATCCTATTAGAATCACTAAAGAAGGATGTTCATGTGACATATAAAACTATTTTTTAGAAAATACATAAGCTAAAAGTAATTACATATCGATGGAAATAAAATATCTTACTTTCACTTTCGCTTTTTGTTTACTCTTGCTCCTCTTCTCCTTTTCTTTTCATACAGTCTTTCTCATGTGATATATATATATATATATATATATATATATATATATATATATATATATATATATATATATATATATATATATATATATATATATACACACACACACACACATGATAGATATACATACAGACGTATATATACACAATACAAACATTATACACACACACACACATATATATATTATATACTACACACAAACTTTAGTAGAAAAAGGAAAAAAATATAGCCATAAAAAGGTAGCTGTTGATAAGAAGCACGTTCATGTTGTCACAGAAATGTTCGACCTTATCAGCATCTTCACAGACGTGTTAGATACTATCCTCACCATCAAAGAAATGTTAACAGTTATCGCGCCCATGAAGAGCATGTTCCGATCTTATCTCGCCCACTCTGTTCAAGTGAATGAGCAGAACATAAACAGACCTTTTACGAAATCCGACTGAACACACCCACGTACCAGACAAGCGATTAATGACACCACGCAGCTCTTCAGCAAACTGCAGAAGGTCCAGGAAGCTGCTAAAACCGGGTGGCGTTGGGGAGGGTGTGTAGAGGAGGTGGAACAGCCTCTCGCCCTCGTCTCCTGCTGCGCCTTCGTCGGGATGTCGTCCCTCTCTCGCTCGGAGGAAAGTTTCGATGTCGTCTTTGGGAAAGAAAAGGGTTTAAGGGTTGAAGGAGGAGGGAGGATGTGAGAAAAGACGATAACAGTTCTGAAAATGAGAATATAGATATTTTCTTTGTTACACGTGATACGTACATCCACACAACCACAAACACACACGCACACGCAAACGCAAACGCTCACAAACACACACACACACACACACACACAAGCACACAAGCTTACACACACACACAAACACACACACACACACACACACACACACACACACACACACACACACACACACACACACACACACACACACACACACACACACACACACACAAGCACACAAACACACACATATGAGAACTGACATTTCTAAATCTATATTTTAATGCTTTTACCTCACATTGATGACAGTAATACCAGCAAAATATACGAAACAATTATGGAAATAGGAAAAGAATAATTGACAATAATGTAATTAGTTGTAAAAAAAACT
>NC_091558.1:1417665-1420165 GCF_042767895.1 Penaeus vannamei
GTGTTTTTATTATTTCTTTTTTCTTCTTCTTTTCCTTCTTTATCGTATATGTGTGTATTTTTTATTATTTCTTTCTTCTTCTTTTCCTTATTCATCGTATGTGTGTATTTTTAGGTTTCATTTTCATACATTTATCATCGTATGTGTGTGTATTTTTTATTATTTCTTTTTTCTTCTTTTCCTTCTTCTTTATCGTATATGTGTGTATATTTTTTTTCTTCTTCTTTTCCTTCTTTATCGTATATGTGTGTATTTTTAGGTTTCATTTTCATACATTTATCATCGTATGTGTGTGTGTTTTTATTATTTCTTTTTTCTTCTTCTTTTCCTTCTTTATCGTATATGTGTGTATTTTTTATTATTTCTTTCTTCTTCTTTTCCTTATTCATCGTATGTGTGTATTTTTAGGTTTCATTTTCATACATTTATCATCGTATGTGTGTGTATTTTTTATTATTTCTTTTTTCTTCTTCTTTTCCTTCTTTATCGTATATGTGTGTATTTTTTATTATTTCTTTCTTCTTCTTTTCCTTATTCATCGTATGTGTGTATTTTTAGGTTTCATTTTCATACATTTATCATCGTATGTGTGTGTATTTTTTATTATTTCTTTTTTCTTCTTTTCCTTCTTCTTTATCGTATATGTGTGTATATTTTTTTTCTTCTTCTTTTCCTTCTTTATCGTATATGTGTGTATTTTTAGGTTTCATTTTCATACATTTATCATCGTATGTGTGTGTGTTTTTATTATTTCTTTTTTCTTCTTCTTTTCCTTCTTTATCGTATATGTGTGTATTTTTTATTATTTCTTTCTTCTTCTTTTCCTTATTCATCGTATGTGTGTATTTTTAGGTTTCATTTTCATACATTTATCATCGTATGTGTGTGTATTTTTTATTATTTCTTTTTTCTTCTTTTCCTTCTTCTTTATCGTATATGTGTGTATATTTTTTTTCTTCTTCTTTTCCTTCTTTATCGTATATGTGTGTATTTTTAGGTTTCATTTTCATACATTTATCATCGTATGTGTGTGTGTTTTTATTATTTCTTTTTTCTTCTTCTTTTCCTTCTTTATCGTATATGTGTGTATTTTTTATTATTTCTTTCTTCTTCTTTTCCTTATTCATCGTATGTGTGTATTTTTAGGTTTCATTTTCATACATTTATCATCGTATGTGTGTGTATTTTTTATTATTTCTTTTTTCTTCTTTTCCTTCTTCTTTATCGTATATGTGTGTATATTTTTTTTCTTCTTCTTTTCCTTCTTTATCGTATATGTGTGTATTTTTAGGTTTCATTTTCATACATTTATCATCGTATGTGTGTGTGTTTTTATTATTTCTTTTTTCTTCTTCTTTTCCTTCTTTATCGTATATGTGTGTATTTTTTATTATTTCTTTCTTCTTCTTTTCCTTATTCATCGTATGTGTGTATTTTTAGGTTTCATTTTCATACATTTATCATCGTATGTGTGTGTATTTTTTATTATTTCTTTTTTCTTCTTTTCCTTCTTCTTTATCGTATATGTGTGTATATTTTTTTTCTTCTTCTTTTCCTTCTTTATCGTATATGTGTGTATTTTTAGGTTTCATTTTCATACATTTATCATCGTATGTGTGTGTGTTTTTATTATTTCTTTTTTCTTCTTTTCCTTCTTCTTTATCGTATATGTGTGTATATTTTTTTTTCTTCTTCTTTTCCTTCTTTATCGTATATGTGTGTATTTTTAGGTTTCATTTTCATACGTTTATCATCGTATGTGTGTGTATTTTTTATTATTTCTTTTTTTCTTCTTCTTTTCCTTCTTTATCGTATATGTGTGTATTTTTTATTATTTCTTTCTTCTTCTTTTCCTTATTCATCGTATGTGTGTATTTTTAGGTTTCATTTTCATACATTTATCATCGTATGTGTGTGTATTTTTTATTATTTCTTTTTTCTTCTTCTTTTCCTTCTTTATCGTATATGTGTGTATTTTTTATTATTTCTTTCTTCTTCTTTTCCTTATTCATCGTATGTGTGTATTTTTAGGTTTCATTTTCATACATTTATCATCGTATGTGTGTGTATTTTTTATTATTTCTTTTTTCTTCTTTTCCTTCTTCTTTATCGTATATGTGTGTATATTTTTTTTCTTCTTCTTTTCCTTCTTTATCGTATATGTGTGTATTTTTAGGTTTCATTTTCATACATTTATCATCGTATGTGTGTGTGTTTTTATTATTTCTTTTTTCTTCTTCTTTTCCTTCTTTATCGTATATGTGTGTATTTTTTATTATTTCTTTCTTCTTCTTTTCCTTATTCATCGTATGTGTGTATTTTTAGGTTTCATTTTCATACATTTATCATCGTATGTGTGTGTATTTTTTATTATTTCTTTTTTCTTCTTTTCCTTCTTCTTTATCGTATATGTGTGTATATTTTTTTTCTTCTTCTTTTCCTTCTTTATCGTATATGTGTGTATTTTTAGGTTTCATTTTCATACATTTATCATCGTATG
>NC_091558.1:1425165-1429000 GCF_042767895.1 Penaeus vannamei
TATCATTTTATATGATTTTATCCTATATAATTTTTGTTATTACTATTATCATTGTTATTATTATTATTGTAATTATTATGTTTATTATTATCATTATTATTTCATATCATTGTTGTTATTACTATTATTATCATTACTATCATTATCATTGTTATGATTATCATCATTGTTATTATTCTATATCATATCTATTACTACTATTATCATTATTGATCTTATGATCTTATGATCTTATTATTATACTTATCATTATTGTTTGATTATCATTATTTTATATTATTCTTATTACTGTTACTACTATTATTGTTATTATCATTACTGTTGTTACTATTTTCGTTACTATTATTATTGTTGTTATTATCATTATTACTATTTTTGATAATGTTGTTACTATCATCATTAGCGTTATCATCATCATTATTATCAATGTTATTATCATTATTATCATTATTATTTTCATTTTCATTTTCAATCGCTAGAGCTACGTAGAAGGAAAGTACAAAGGAAGATAAGAGAGGAGAAGATGACGAAGAAGAAATAGATGGAATAAGAATAAGAAGGAATAGAATAATAATAAGAAAAGGAAGAATAAGAAAAATACGAAAAGACAATAAGAAGAAAATGAAGCAGAAGAAGAAAAAGAAAGGGAAGAAGACGGGGAATGATGATGATAAGGGGAAAATGTTAATAATTAAAAGGCTAAGGAGAAGAAGTAGGAGAAGAAGAAGACAACGGAAAAGAAGAAGATTAAGAATGAGAATAAGATGGAGATGAACAAATCCTCTTATATAACACATTCAATTATTTATGATTTCTTCTTTTATCAGAAGTTGCTTTCTTTATTTATTTATCTATTATTATTTTTACTTATTTATTCATATATTTATTTTTCTCATAACTCATTCTCCTCTTTTCTTGATTTCTTACTATTTCCTTTTCTTTAATATCCTCTTTCTTATTCGTCTTTTCTCCATTCTCTAATTGTTCTTTTTCTTTTTAGTCTTCTTATTCTTATCTTATTTTTTTTTATTTCACTTTCTCTTCTTTCCCGTTTTATCAGATTCTCCTTGTTTGTCTCTCTCTTTCTTTTTCTCCCTTCCTCTCCATCCTTTTCTCTTCTCCCTCTTGTATTTCTCCATCCATTTTCTCCTTCTCCCTCCACCCATCTCTTCTTTATCATCCTGTCTACCTCATTCTCTTTTCCCTGTCCCTCTCTCCTCTCTCTCCTTTCTTCTCCTCTCTTCTCATCTCCTTCTCCCTCTTATCTCCCTTTCCATCTCCTCTCCCTCCCTTCTCTCTTTCTCCCTCTTCTCACCCTCTTGTCTCCCCCTCTCTTCCTTCTCATCCCTCCCTCATCGTTCTTCTTCTCCTTCTTCTTTCCCGCTTTGGCCTTCCCCCCCTCCCTCTCTCCCTCGAGATACACTCTCCAGCCCTTCCTCCCTCTCTCCCTCCCTCTCCTCCTTCCCTAGAGGTTCCACACAGCCCCCTCCCTCTCCCCCTCTGAGGTCACCTTCCCTCCCCCTCTCTCCCTCTCTATTTCGATATCTCTCGCTCCCTCCCCCTCCCTTCCTCCCTCCAAATCCCCCTCCTTCCTCCCTCCCTTCAAGATACCCACTCCTACTCCCTCCTTCACCTCCCCTTCCCCTTCCCCATCCCCTCACCCCCCCTCCTACCTCTCTCGGACCGCAGGCTACGTGCCTAGTAGATAACCCTTTTCCACTAGGGACGTCCCAGGGAGGGAGGGGAAAGGAGGGGATGCGGGGGAGGCAGGGACGTCCCAGGGAGGAGGGAGGGGGGTGGGGGGGTGGGGGGAGTGTCAGGACCGTCCCAGGGAGGAGGAGGGGGGGGGGGTAGGGGGGGTGCGGGAGAGTGTCATGACGTCCCAGGGAGGAGGAGGGGGGGAGAGGGGGGTGCGGGGGAGTGTCTCGGGGAGAGAGGGGGAGTGGGGGTGAAGGAGGTGAGAGGAGAGTGCGGGGGGAAGTGTCCAGACCGTCCCAGGGAGAGAGGGGGGAGGGGGGGCGAAGGAGTGAGAGGGGGCGAGTGAAGAGGAGTGTCTCTGTTCATTTCGCCTTTGTGTGTTGGTGACTCACAGGCTGGACTACGCAGGCTCGTTCACGGTCACAGGGAGAGGAGAGGGAGAGAGGGAGGGAGGAGGGAGGAAGGAGGAGAGGGAGTTAGGGAGGGAGGGAGAGGAGAGGGAGGGAGGGAGGAAGGAGGGAGGAAGGAGGAGAGGGAGTTAGGGAGGGAGGGAGGAGAGGAGAGGAGACGAGAGGGAGGTAGGGAGAGGGAGGGAGCAGCAGGGGAGGAAGAAGGGGAGGAGGAGAAGAGGAGGGAAGGAGGGAAGGAGGGAGAGGAGAGGGAGGGAGTTAGGGGAGAGAGGAGAGAGAGGGAGGGAGGAAGGAGGGAGAGGGAGAGGTAGGGGAGAAGGAGAGGACGAGGAAGGAAGGGAGTTAGGGAGAAGAGAGGGAGGGAGGGAGGGTAAGGGAGAGGGAGAGGGAGAGGGAGAGGAGAGGGAGGGAGGAGAGGGAGGGGAGGGAGAAGGAGGAGGGAGGGAGGGAGAAGGGAGGGGGCGAGGAGGAGAGAGGAGGTAGGGAGAAGAGAGGGAGGGAGGGAGGTAGGGAGAGGGAGAGGAAGAGGGGGAGGGAGGAAGGAGAGGAGAGAGGAGAGTGGAGGAGTAGGGAGAGGAGAGAGGGAGGGAGGGAGGAAGAAGGGAGAAAGAGAAGGAGAGGGAAGGAGGGTAGGAGAGAGAGGAGAGGAGAGGGAGAGGAGAGGGAGTTAGGGAGAGGAGGCAGGGAGAGGAGAGGAGGAGGGAGGGAGGAGGAGAGGGAGGGAGGGAAGGGGGGGAGAGGAGGGAAGAGGAGAAGGAAGAGGAAGTAAGGGAGAGAGAGAGAGGAGGGAAGGGAGGGAAGAAGGGAGAAGAGAGAAGGAGAGGGAAGGAGGGTAGGAGGAGAGAGGAGAGAGGAGGGAGAGGAGAGAGAGGAAAGGAAGGGGGAATGGGAGGGAGGGAGAGAGGGAGAAAGACGGGGTTGAGGATGAGAGGGAGGGAGGGAGAGGAAAAAGGAGAGGTAGGTAGGAAGAGGAGAGGGAGGAGAGGAGGAAGAAGAGGGAAGGAGGAGAAGTGAGAGAGGGAAGGAGGGTAGAGAGAGGAGAGGAGAGGAGAGGGAGAGGGAGAGGGAGTTAGGGAGAGAGAGGGAGGGAGAGGGAGAGAGAGTGGGAGGAGGAGGGAGTGAGGAGAGGGAAGGGGAGAGGGAGGAGAGGGAGGAAGGGAGAAGGAGAGGAAAGGGGAGGGAGGAGGAGGAGAGGGGGAAGGGGAGGGAGGAGAGAGAGGGAGGTAGCAGGAGAGAGGAAGGGCAGGGAGGGAGGAAGAAGTGGGAGAGGAGGGAAGAGAGAGGGAAGGAGGACAGGAGGAGGGAGGAGAGGAGAGAGAGGGAGAGGAGAGGGAGGGAGGGAGGAGAGAGGGAGAGAAGGAGAGAGGGAGGTAGGGAGAGGGAGGAGAGAGAGAGGAGAGGGAGGGAGGGAAGGGAGAGAGAGGGAGAGGGGAGGGAGGAAGGGAGAGGAGAGGAAGGATGAGGAAGAAGAGGGAGGGAGGGAGGGAGGGAGGAGGGAGAGGGATGGAGACGAATAAAATTGGAGATGGAAGAAGAGAGGGAATAAGTGAAAGACAACGAAAGAAAGATGAAGGGAAAAAGAGAGGCAAGAGGAGATGGAATTAGGGGAAAGGAGAGAGAGAGAGAAAGATAGATAGATAGATAGATAGATAGATAGATAGATAGATAGATAGATAGAGAGAGAGAGAGAGAGAGAGAGAGAGAGAGAGAGAGAGGGAGAGCGAGAG
>NC_091558.1:1484500-1492000 GCF_042767895.1 Penaeus vannamei
CTCTCTTCTCTTTTCCTGATTATTCCTCTCTTCCTATTCTTCCTCTTTCTTTCCTCTTTCTCTTCTCCCTCTTCGTATTCGATCTTCCTCCTCTTCCCCTCACATAATTCATATTCTTTTTCATCCACTTCCTCCTTTTCTTCTCCACTTCCTCTCTTTCTTCTCCTCCTCCTCTTTTTCGTATCCTCCTCCTCCCCACTCTCTCTTCTTCCTCCTCTCTTTCTTCTCCTCCTCCTTCTTCCTTCTTCCTCCTCTCTTTTTTCTCCTCCTCCTTCTCCCCTTCTTCCTCCTCTCTTTCTTCTCCTCCTCCTTCTTCTCTTCCTCCTCCTCTCTTTCTTCTCCTCCTCCTCCATCTCTTCTTTCACTCTTCCCCTTTCTTCTGATAACCAAATGCAGTTAACAGTTAATGAACCCTGAGAAAATTCAGAAACCGGGTTTGGAACTTACTGATAGTGTGAAAGATAACGGAATAAAAGAGAGAGAGAGAGAGAGAAAGAGAGAGAGAGAGAGAGAGAGAGAGAGAGAGAGAGAGAGAGAGAGAGAGAGAGAGAGAGAGAGAGAGAGAGAGAGGGAGGGAGGGAGGGGGGAGGGAGGGAGGGAGGGAGGGGGAGAGGGAGGGAGGGATAGAGGGAGAGAGAGAGAAAGAATATATGTATATATATATATATATATATATATATATATATATATATATATATATATATATATATATAGAGAGAGAGAGAGATAGAGAGGGAGAGAGAGAGAGAAAGAAACAGATAGACAGACAGATAGATAGAGAAATAGAGAAACAGATAGATAGATAGATAGATAGATAGAGAGAGAGGAGAAGAGAGAAGAGAGAAGAAAGAGAGAGAGAGAGAGAGAGAGAGAGAGAGAGAGAGAGAGAGAGAGAGAGAGAGAGAGAGAGAGAGAGAGAGAGAGAGAGAGAGAGAGAGAGAGAGGGAGAGAGAGAGAGAGAGAGAGAGAGAGAGAGAGAGAGAAAGATAGATAGATAGAGAGAGAGAGAGGTGATGTAGACAGATGTCTGGAGAGCGAACAGAGAGAGACAAAAAATACTCCCAGAAGCCAGAGCAGACGAAATATCCCCTCCAGTGATATTTGCAAATGACACGCAGACACGCAAATGTACGTATATGTATTTGTGAGCATCTATCTGTGTGCGTACGTGTGTGTGTGTGTTCGCGTGTACGTATGTGTGTGCGTGTTTCTGCGTGTGTTTGTGTGTGTGTGTGTGTTTGCGTGTGTGTTTGTGTGTGTGTGTATTTCTGCGTGTGTTTGTGTGTGTGTGTATTTCTGCGTGTGTTTGTGTGTGTGTGTGTTCGCGTGTGTTTGTGTGTGTGTATGCGTGCGTGTGTTTGTGTGTGTGTGCGTATGCGTGCGTGTGTTTGCATGCGTGTGCGTATGAAATACATACATATGCGTGTTTCTCCCCCGCAAGCATTCCCACTCGCGCCACCTCACTGCCTCCGCCGCCATAGAGATGAACAACGTCGAAAAGAAAGCCAATAAAAATGTTAAGTTTCCTCCCCTGAGCGCCATGCAAATAATCTCTATTACCTTCCGAAGAGCTTGCAGTTGCCGCCGCGGATGAGATGATGTTGCGATTAACATACAACAGCTGATGACGAGGCTTTGCAACGGCGGTAATTACCCGGGGAATGCAGAAACAGAAGAACGTACACAGGCGCCGTACGTGCTCTGGGTAGAGATACACGCGGAACGGTAAACAAACAAACAAAAATAGACAGCGTGTTCGCGTCCATGGAACCGCTTACCAAATCGGACGCTGTACATACACCAATAAGTGCGCATATACGTACATATAAAAACACGTAAACGCATGGTTATATGTAGACATGTGTCAACGTACATATCTAAATCCATGCACACTGCATATACACATACCTCACCTCGTCTTCCTCTTTCTCTCTCTCGGTCTATCTGTCTGTCTCTCAATCTCTCTTTTTGTACCTCCATTCGTCTTTCTCTTTCTCGGTCTTTCAATCTATCTGTCTCTCAGTCTCTCTATTTGCCTGTCGGTCTATTTCTCCCCCAACCCCACTCTGTCTCTCTCCCCGCTTCCACCTCTCTCTCTCTCTCATATTTTCTTACATATTCTCCTTCTCTCTCTCTCTCCCTCCCTGTCTCCCTTTCTCCCTCTCTCTCCCTCCCACCCCCTCTCTCCCTCCTTTCCCCCTACCCTTACCTCCCCTCTACCTTCCCTCCCTCCCTTCCCCCTCCCTCCCTCCCTCCCTCCCTCCCTCCCACCCTCTCTCTCCCTCCCTTTCTCCCTCCCACCCCCTCCCTTCCTCCCTCCCATCCCCTCTCCCTCCCTCCCTCTCTCTCCCTCCCTCCCTCTCCCTCTTACTCCCCGTGCAGAGCCAGACGCCATGCCTCGCCAATGGCCAAGGCAAACAAAGCAGACAGGGCTCTGTTTGCCGACGTTTTGACGAGCAGCCGCCACATGAAGCTTGTTTGAGAGCCCATCATCGTCGCGACGGCCCGGACCCTTTTCTCGAAGTCCATTGGGTCTTTTAGCGTCCGGTCTTGGCCTTCTTTCGGGGTCGCTGCGTCGTCTCGGGGTCGTCTTGGGGTTGTCTTGGGGTCGTCTCTTCGTCTGTCGGTTCTTTTGTGATGGGAATTGGTCTTGCGTTGTTTTATTCAGTGAAAAAGTACGTTTTTTTTAGCTGTTTCATCAAAAGAAAAAGTGCACGTTTTTTTTGTCGTTTCATTAAAAGAAAAAGTACATAAGTTTTTCTGAGTCGTTTCATCAAAGGAAAAAGTGCATAATTTTTTTTTATTGTTTTCATTTAAAGGTAAAGGGTATATAAAAAAATGTTTTATTTTTCATTAAAATGGGGAAAAGTGCATAAGAAGTTTTTCGTGTTTTTTTCGACTTTTTTTCTATTTCTTTTTTCCTTCATGTCTTTCTTTCGTGGACATATTTTTTTTTTTACTGTTTCGTAGCATAGTATTGTCCTTACAGCGGGGTTATACCTCTCTCTGTTGCTTATTAATATATTCCGTGTTAAAAAGTGTAAGGCATTTTTTCGTGTGAATGATATCTCTAATTTCGACAGTTATTATTATTTAGTATTGCTTTCATTATAAACAAAAAATAAATAAATAAAAAATAAAAATGAAAATCCAAATATTTTTATCAACGGGTCTAATCTATTAGTCTCTTCCCTTCCTCCACTTTATCGCCTCTCCCTCCTCCTCCCCCATTATAGCATAATACATTTACCACAATTTCTCTATTGCGTTCCCTCCTCCTGTTATTGTGTCTATATAAAGCCAACATTTCGCGGGCGTGCAGGACAGGCTTTCAAAAAATGGGCGTGTGTCTCGACCTCTGACCGAACTTGGGGTCGACGGAAAGGGCTAATGTGTGTCTATGGTATTATGAAGGTAAATAATGTCCGGAGGTCCGCCCGCGTGTGAAGTGCGGGTATATTACGGGTCGGGAAAAAGAAGTTGTTCGACCGTGGGTACCATTTTTTTTTTTTTTTCTCTTTATCGGAGGTTTAAATAAGATGCGACGTGGGTTCTAAATTCTTTTTGATAAATATGAACAAATGGGTATGTAGTGGCTTCTAAATTCACTTTGTTAAGTATGTACAAATGGGTATATATAAATCTCTCGTCGGATAAGCTTTGGGGAAGAGTATGGAGGAGGAATTTGAAATGGAGGGAGGTTGTGTATAAATTTTTTTTTTATATGTTCTCGTCCGTTAATTTTATGGATTTTCTTCGATGGTGTATCCTATATAGCCATTTAGTCATCCTGACGTTTATTTCCGGTATATTATCATATTTTTATATATATATTTTTTTCTATTTTTTGAGAGATTGAAACGTAGATATAAATCTATTGCATGCACTTCAACCTAATAACAACCCTTCATCAGGAATAAATGTACAATACATTATTACACGCATACATATACAGTTTTCCATACATAAAACAACAAAAAAGCCACAAAAACGTTTACATCCACACTTTTTCCTTCGCATAGTCTACATTTTGCGCTTGACGATCGTCATTGTGATCACTCAAGCCTGACCAATCACAGGGCGTGCACGAGATCACGTGTTACCGACCGCGACCAATCAGCGTGGCGGCTGCGGTGCTGGGCAGAGCCGAAGCCAAAGCCAAATAATGACGGTGCATGTCCAAACGCGGCCCATTTTCCACGGTGAAGCTAATCGTGTTAACTCATCAATACGTAAATGGCTGATTTGGCGCCAAAACAAGACAGATTCAAACGGGGGAATTTTGACTTACCTTTTGTGTTTAATTCGCGTTAATTTCAGTGTTTATAAAGAGGGAGAAATATAAGATACGGGAGTTTAGTTGTTACGAATCATTTAAAAAGGTATTTGATTTCTTGAATGGATGCATAGATATATCTTCTGGCAGACAGCATAGAATTTGTTTGAATGTTGAATTTGTATATATATATATATATATATATATATATATATATATATATATATATATATATATATATATATGTGTGTGTGTGTGTGTGTGTGTGTGTGTGTGTGTGTGTGTGTGTGTGTGTGTGTGTGTGTGTGTGTGTGTGTGTGTGTGTGTGTGTTTGTATGTGTGTGTGTGTGTGTGTGTGTGTGCATATACATTTATATTATTGTTAACATTATAACTATTATCATCATCATCATTATTATTGGCATTGTTTTATTATAATTAATAGTATCATGTATTGTTACTGTTATTATCATTATTATCATCTTTGATTTTACTATTGTTGTTATTATCTTTATTCTTATCACTACCATTGATATAAATAGTTACTGCTATAACCATTCACATCGATATTGCTATTATCATTATCATCACTAGTATTATTATCCTTATCATTTTCACGATTATGATTATCATTTCTATCATTATTATCATGATATTATTATTATCATTGTTATCATTATTAATGATATCATTACTTTTATTAATATCATTATCATCATTATTGTTGTTATTACTATGATAATGATTATTACTTTACCAATTGTTATGATTATTTTCATTATTATCATTAATATTGCTATTATTGTTATTTTATTGCTAATATTATGATTATGATTATTATTATTAACATTTTTATTATTGTTATTGTTCTTCTTCTTCTTCTTCTTCTTCTTCTTATTATTATTATTATTATTATTATTATTATTATCATTTTTATTATCATTATTATCATTATCATCATTGTTTTCATAATTTTTTCATTATTACCATTACTATCACTATCATTATTTAATATCATCCTCAATTATGATCATTACCATCATTCCAAAAATACTGAAGATTATTTCCTAATTAATTTTTTTTTTCTTTTTCCTTAAAGATTCTTCGCCTTGAGTCGTCCTTCGTCGAGAAACTCCAAGAAAAAATTAAGAAAAAAAAGAAAAAGACGAAGAAAGATGTTGAGAAAGTGTTGAGAAAGATCATGCACTGATTCGAATAGATATAGGAATAAGGGGATAATAATAATTGAAGAGGAGAGGGGAGAAGAAGAAGAAGAGGAGGAAGAGAAGGAAGAGAGAGAGAGAAAAAGGAAGCCAGAAGATATTAAAAGAAGGAAGGGAAGGAAGTAGAATAATAAAAAAAAAATCTTAGGAGAAAAAGACGAAGCGGGAAAAAAGAAAAGAAAAGAGGAAGAACAGAACAAGAAGTAAATAAATAGAAAACAAAAAACAAAAAATCGAACTCTAAAACCCCCCTCCACCCACCCTTCCTCCGCCCCCATCCCCTCCCCGCCCTCCCCCCTCCTCCATCAGGCACCCCCAGCAAGCCATGCGGATCCGTCGGCCCTCGTGGCACCGGCGGGAGATGTGAAGGGCATGGGACTACCCGGAGAGGGCGCGGGGGCTGCCCTGGGGTCATGGTGCCACAGGAGGCCACGATGCTCCTGGCTCAGCTCCTCCTCATGAACCACTTCCTCGCCGGCTTCTCTCACCTCCCCGCCGACCAGCCGCTCTTCCAGGACATCAATGGCATCAACAGTGAGTAGGGGGACTTTTTTTTTGGGGGGGGGATGTTGTGGGGAGGGGGGGAGGGGGTGTTGTGGGGGGGGACTTTGGGGGTGTGTGGGTGTGGGTGGGGGGAGGGAGGAAGGAAGGGGAGGGGGAGAGGGTTTGTGTGGGTGTTTTATTTTTGTTTCTCTGTTTGTCTCTCTCTCTCTCTCTCTTTCTTTCTGTCTGTCTCTAGTCTCTCTTTCTCTTTCTCTTTCCTTTTCTTTCTCTCTCTGTCTCTGTCTCTGTCTCTTTCTTTCTCTCTCTGTCTCTGTCTCTCTTTCTCTTTCTTTCTCTCTCTGTCTCTAGTCTCTCTTTTTCTCTCTCTCTCTCTGTCTCTTTCTCTCTCTCTCTTAATATGGTTATGAGTATTTTTATCATTACTTTCACTATCATCATCATTATAATTGCTGTTACTATCTTTATCACTATCATTGTCAATGTGTTCACTATTACTATCATTACTATTATGATTATCATTATAATTACTAATTTTGTCAATTTTTCTAATTTGATGAAGTATTTAGATTATAATCAGTGTTATCATTATTATCACTATTGTCACATTGTTCTTGCTGCTGTTATGACGCTATAATAATTTGCATTATTTATAACAGTTTCATCTTTATTTATAGTATCATTATCATCGTTGTCATTATCATTTCATCATTGTCATTGTTTATACTATTATTTTTATTATCATTATCAATACTACTATAACTACATATCAAATTATTGTGGTAATTATAGATTTGTTATTGTTGTTCAAAACGAATTGCGATAACAAATTCTTCAAAAGATGAATAAAGGCAGATACTCTTTCACAAAAAAGAAACGATAGAATTATATGAATAATATCCGGTAAACAAGGAGACATACGGAGCTAAACATAACCACACAACACACACACTAGATCGGTGATTTTTACACTATTTTTTAACTGTTTTTACACTCGTATCCCCCTCCCTCAGATCTCTGATAAATCCGTGACCTTCTTATATATTTTTCAGCCGCAACTAATATACATAGTTCTTAGGCTTGAAAAAAAATCTATAATCTGTACAGGCATCGTTTATCTAAATTGTGATATATTATTCTTTAAAGTCACGTCGCCATGGTATCATCTTGATAAGATTTCCGGAGAACTAGGATGCAGTGTTTTCCCAACCAGTTTTGAACCTCTGGTCTGCGTCAGTCCAGAATTCAAGAAAATTATATTTTCGCCTTATAAAAAGTCGCTCTAATCACGAAGAAAGGACGAGAATAAATAAATGTATATCCTTTGTTTACACTGGTCTGGCGTGTGTGGATAAAAGTGCAGCTGGGGGGACGTACAGAGCTGAGAGGATGGCTTGTCTTCGGGGTCTTTCGTTCTTTCATTTATTGTTATTTGACACCTTTTTATCCGCGAGTCGAGGTTCTTCCGCTCTCGGGTCGTGTCTAGGACTCGAACCCGCG
>NC_091558.1:1517000-1519500 GCF_042767895.1 Penaeus vannamei
TATATATATATATATATATATATATATGCGTGTGTGTGTGTGTGTCTGTGTGTTCTATGTAGCTGTACGTATCTGAACACAAACACACACACAGACATACAGCTACACATAGACAACCCTTCCCCCCCACACACACAACCCCCTCCCCTCCCTCTCCCCCTACACCCCCCACCCCTCCCCACACACCCTAAACCCCACCCCCTCCCTCCCTCCACGTCATCCCAAACCCCACCCCATCTTTACACACCCATCCCCCCACCCCTCCACACCCCCACCCCCTCCACACACCCCATCCACACACACACACATAAACACACGCACATGCTAAACACACACACATAAACACACACATAAACACACGCACATAAACACACGCACATAAACACACGCACATAAACACACGCACATAAACACACGCACATAAACAAACGCACATAAACACACGCACATAAACAAACGCACATAAACACACGCACATAAACACACGCACATAAACACACGCACATAAACACACGCACATAAACAAACGCACATAAACACACGCACATAAACAAACGCACATAAACACACGCACATAAACACACGCACATAAACACACGCACATAAACACACGCACATAAACACACGCACATAAACACACGCACATAAACACACGCACATAAACAAACGCACATAAACACACGCACATAAACAAACGCACATAAACACACGCACATAAACACACGCACATAAACACACGCACATAAACACACGCACATAAACAAACGCACATAAACAAACGCACATAAACACACGCACATAAACACACGCACATAAACACACGCACATAAACACACACACACACACACACGCACATAAACACACGCACGCACATAAACACACGCACATAAACACAGCATAAACAAACGCACATAAACACACGCACATAAACAAACGCACATAAACAAACGCACATAAACACACGCACATAAACACACGCACATAAACACACGCACATAAACACACACACACACACACACGCACATAAACACACGCACACAGGGGCATATCTCCCGATCGGCGTCCGACACACGTATAAATAAAGGACCGACTCCCGCCAACAGACAAGTCTTCGAAGGGCAGCGAGGAGGAGTCCAGGGCTCGAATTATCAGCCTGGGAGTCGGGGAATAATATATGGGAGAGAGGTTGGTGGGGGGGGGGGGAATTTTTGAGAGAGAGTTGGGGAGGGGGGAATTTCGAAAGAGGGGGTTGGGGGGGGGGGAAATTTTTGAGAGAGTTGGGGAGGGGGGAATTTGAGAGGGGTTGGGGGGTACCGGGAAATTTTTGAGAGAGGTTGGGGGGAAATTTTTGAGAGAGTTGGGGGGGGAATTTGAGAGGGGTTGGGGGGAAATTTTAAGAGGGAGGGGAGGGGGGGAATTTGAGAGGGGTTGGGGGGAAATTTTAAGAGGGGAGGGGGGGGGGGAATTTGAGAGGTTGGTTGGGGAAATTTTAAGAGAGGGAGGGGGGGGGATTTGAGAGACTTTGAGGGAGAATTTGAGAGTTTTGGGGAAAATTTGAGAGTTTGGGGAAAATTTTAGAGTTTGGGGAAAATTTCATTGAACTTGGGTGAAAATCTGGATTGATGTGATGTGATGCATTTCTTTTGGTGGATAATGGAAAACGAATAAGGAGGGAAGACAAAAGGGAGGAAGGTGGGATGGAGGGAGGGTAGTAGGGAGAGGGAGAGGGAGGAAGAGAGAGGGATGGAGGGAGGGAAGGTGGGAGGGAGGAAAGGAGGGTGAGAGAGAGAGGGAGACGGAGAAAGAGAGAGTGAGGGGAAAAAAAGAGAGAAATAGGGAGGGAAGAGGGGAGAGGGAAAGAGAGAGGAAGAAGTAATGGGAGGGAGGGAGGGAAAGGGAGATAGGAAAGGAGAAGGAGAAAGAGGGAAGGAGGGATAGAGGGAGGGAAAGGGTGAGAGGGAGGGAGGGAGGGAGGGAGGAGGGAGACAGGAAAGGGCGATAGAGATAAGGAAAAAAAAGAAGAGGGAAGGTGAGGGGAAGAAGAAGAGAGTTAGGGGAGAGAGAAAGGGAAAGGGAGAAGGATAGAGAGAGGGAGAAAGAGAGGTAGACGAAGGAGGGAGGGAGAAGAGGGTGGAAAGGAAGGAGATGA
Organism: Penaeus vannamei; assembly: GCF_042767895.1. Lineage (NCBI taxonomy): Eukaryota > Metazoa > Arthropoda > Malacostraca > Decapoda > Penaeidae > Penaeus > Penaeus vannamei. The sequence continues at coordinate 1,519,150 of NC_091558.1, forward strand.
AGAGGGTGGGAGGGAGGAAATGAAGAAGAGAGAAGGAGAGAAAAAAAGGGAGAGGAACAGAGAAAGAGAGACAGAGAAAGATAAAAATGGAAAATGGTCTTATATATCATATTCCATTACTGCCAATCAGCTGTTAATTCATTTAGTAGCAATAAACAGCTTTAAGAAATAAATAATTTTTCTTAATATCATAAAAATCAAAATCAATGTCTGTTTCCAGGTCTTTGTATCTCATTATGTTATTTTTCTTATCTATTTCCTCCAATTATTTCATATTTCCTTGTACTTATTTCTATTTTCTATCTATGACACCTTTCTAGACTATTATCAAAATTACTTAAACACTTTAAA
>NC_091558.1:1531881-1536881 GCF_042767895.1 Penaeus vannamei
CAGTGTATGTGAGTGTATGTGCATGTGTGTGTATCAGTGTATGTGAGTTTATGTGCATGTGTGTGTATCAGTGTATGTGAGTGTATGTGCATGTGTGTGTATCAGTGTATGTGAGTGTATGTGCATGTGTGTGTATCAGTGTATATGTGTGTATGTGCATGTGTGTGTATCAGTGTATATGTGTGTATGTGCATGTGTGTGTATCAGTGTATATGTGTGTATGTGCATGTGTGTGTATCAGTGTATATGTGTGTATGTGCATGTGTGTGTATCAGTGTATGTGAGTGTATCAGTGTATGTGAGTGTATGTGCATGTGTGTGTATCAGTGTATATGTGTGTATGTGCATGTGTGTGTATCAGTATATGTGAGTGTAAGTGCATGTATGTATGTCAGTGTATGTGAGTGTATGTGCATGTGCGTGTATCAGTGTATGTGTGTATGTACATGTGTGCCTTTATCCGCACACACTCGAAGCCAATCGCAGAATCTGTTAAGAGCCAAAGTGCCCTCCTCCAACCCAGCCCAAACAACCGGAAAAATCTTCAGATAACAAGGACGACCAACCAAGAGGCTCTTTCTTCTCTCATAAGACTCTCCAGCGTCTTAGATGGAAATATAGTGTGACTTGTTGTCTTAGACCAACGCACGCTAAGAACCCAGCAAGCTTAATTCAAAAGCTTAATTAAAATTGGGTTGATTGATATCCAGCAGACACGTGTATAAAGCCAATCAGGGTTCTTATATATCAAACAAGAAATTATGAAACGAAGAGAGAGTTGAAGAAAAGTGATCTGAAGTTATTGGTTTATGTTTAGTAAATTATCGGACAAGAAGCATGAAACGAATTAATAAAATATGTCTTTTATCACAACTTACTAAATACTCTTTGCTTTATTTATTTATTCTTTGCTGAGTATTCTTCCCATCGATATGTTGTTTTTTTTCATTGTGATCATTATTACTGTTTTTGTATTTATTATCATTATTGTTATTATTATTTTCATCACTATTGCTATCATTATCACTATCATTATCATCATTATCATCTTCATTAATATCATTATCATTATTATCGTTACTATCATAGTTATTGTTATCATCATTATCATTATCATTATTGGTATTACCATCATCATCATCATTCTTATAATCAATATTTAAAGTATTATAAACACAAGCAGTATCATTATCATTGTTATCGTTATTCTTATTAGCCTTATCATTATCATTATTGTTAGAAATAGTAGTTGTATCATCATTATTATCTTTACCATTATTATTATCTTTATCATTATTTTCATTATCATCATTATTATTATATCATTATTTTAATTATTATCATTATTATTATATCATTATTTTAATTGTTATCATTATTATTATCTTTATCATTATTTTCATCATTATCATTATTATCATCATTAAAAATTAGCATCATTATCATAATTATCATTATCATTCTTTATCTTTATCCTTGCTTGTCTGTAGAGTTAAAACAATAAGATAGGAACAGTATTGAAAACAACAGTAATAGCGACCGTGACGAAAACAGACAATAACAGCGTCTACAATAACAATAAGAACAATATTGATAATGATAATGACAATGATAATGATCATAAACATAATAATTATTAATAGTATTACTATAATAATAATAATAATAACAATAATAATAATAGTAAAATAATAATGATAATACCAATAGTAACTGTAATAATGATAATGATAAAAACGATAATAATAATAATGATAATGCTAAAATAATGATAATAATGACTATAAGAATAATGACAACACCAACAACTACAATATCAATAATAACAACATTAATCATGGGAAATGGGAACAGTAACGAAAATGCTAATAACAATAATAATAGTAATTATAATATCTATAACAATAATTATATTGATAGAAATAATAATCTTAATAATGATTTTTTTAAATAATAATGATAATGATAACAATAACAATAACAATAAAAGTAATATTGATAATGAAAATAATAATAATAATGATGATAATAATAAAAACAACAATAGCAATAACAACAATATCAACAATAATGATAAGAATGATAACAGAAAAATTATTGATAGTGACAAATTATAATAATAATAATAATGGCAATATAAAAATCAGAAATAATGATAATCACAATAACAATGACACATGAAAGTGATAATGTTAATGTTTAAAGTGACGAGAAGACCAATGTTGCAGCGATGAAAGTCATACTGGTGATAATATAAGAAAATAATGTCGGTAAAAACAAAAGGAATGGCAGATATATAAACATAAAGATGAAGAGAGAGACAATAATAACTAGTAACTCATACCCACTTCATATTACCAAACAGATATATGAATGTTATGTACATACATAGATATGCTCGTACACACACAAACACAGACACGCACACAACACACACACACACACACACAACACACACGCACACACACACAACACACACGCACACACACACAACACACTCGCACACACACACGCACACACACACAACACACACACAAACACAGGCACAGACACACACGTATATATATTAACCAGAAACGAACATCTATGAACACGGAAGCGAAAGAGGAGCTACTTGACTCTGCCTGCTGAAAGGTCTGATCTCCGGCGCTGAGGCTAAGCACTGTCGCCTCCTGGTTGCCTGTGGGAAGGAAGGCGAGATCTCCGAAAACGTCTTCAGTTGCGAGGTTAGAGAGAGAAGGAAGGAAGGAGAGAGAGAGAGAGAGAGAGAGAGAGAGAGAGAGAGAGAGAGAGAGAGAGAGAGAGAGAGAGAGAGAGAGAGAGAGAGAGAGAGAGAACAGAGTCAGACAAACAGACAGAGAGAGAGAGAAAGAGAGAACGACAGACAAATAATCAGAAAGAAAAACAGAGATTGACAGAAAGAGAGAGAGAGAGAGACAGAAAAAAATAGACAATCAAACAGAGAAGGAGAGAAAGAAAGACAGAAAACCGCCCCCCCCAAAAAAAAACCTCGAGGACCCTAAAAAGTCCCCCTCAAGAACGCCAGACTCACGACAAAGCAAGGACCTCTACGTGACGCGGGCGGAACACACCTCACCGAAGGGCGTGGGCGGGGGGCGTGGCGGGAGGACCTGTGGGCGGCGTCCCTGCCCCTGAGACTACCCACCACACCGAGGGGGCGGGGACGAGGTGCTAACAGGAGGTGATTAAGGGCTACGGGTGGATGGGCCTCGTCGGGACTGTAATGGCGGCCATGCATATGCGGGAAGCGATGAGGGAAAGTGATAAAAGACGCGATAAAAGAAGAGATAAAAGATGCGATAAAAGAAGAGATAAAAGATGCGATAAAAGAAGGGATACAAGATGCGATAAAAGAAGAGATAAAAGATGCGATAAAAGAAGAGATAAAAGATGCGATAAGAGAAGAGATAAAAGATGCGATAAGAGAAGTGATAAGGGGAGCGAAAGACAAGATGCGATAAAGAAAGAGATTAAAAATGCGATAAAGGAAGCGATAACGGATTCAGTTTGGAAAGCGATAAAGGAAACAAGAAACACGTGATTGCACGACTGCAACGGCGGGGATCGGACGTGGGAGGAAAGGAAGGAGGGAAGGAAGGAAGAAAGCAGAAGGGAAGAAAGGAAGAAAGAACAGAGGGAAGGAGGGAAGAAGGAAAGGAAGGAAGACAGAAAGGAAGGAAGAAAGCAGAAGGGAAGAAAGGAAGAAAGAACAGAGGGAAGGAGGGAAGAAGGAAAGGAAGGAAGACAGAAAGGAGGGAAGGAAGAAGGAAAGGAAGGCACAAGGGAAGAAATGAAGAAAGAACAGAGGGAAGAAGGAGAGGAGGGAAGGAAGAAAGATAGGAAAGCTGTAGGGAAGAAAGGAAGAAAGAACAGAAGGAAGGAGGGAAGAAGGAAAGGGAGGAAGACAGAAAGGAGGGAAGGAAGAAAGAAAGGAAAGCAGAAGGGAAGAAGGAAAGGAAGGAAGGAACAAAGAAAGGAGAGAGGGAAGGAAGAAAGAAGAAAGAAAGGAAGGAAGTATGGAAAAAAGAAAGGAAGGCAGAAGGGAAAAAAGGAAGAAAGAACAGAGGGAAGAAGGAGAGGAGGGAAGGAAGAAAGATAGGAAAGCTGAAGGGAAGAAAGGAAGAAAGAACAGAAGGAAGGAGGGAAGAAGGAAAGGGAGGAAGACAGAAAGGAGGGAAGGAAGAAAGAAAGGAAAGCAGAAGGGAAGAAGGAAAGGAAGGAAGGAACAAAGAAAGGAGAGAGGGAAGGAAGAAAAGAAGAAAGAAAGGAAGGAGGGGAGGGAGAGAGAAAGGAAGGAGAGGCGGAAGGGCGACGAAGTGGCTGCCGCTCACCTCCTCCCGCCGAAGGAGAGAAGCAGGAAGGAGCGATTGAGATCTGGGAGGAGATTGCGCTGATGGCGGCTGACGGGGCCTGATTGGCTCCTGACGGCGGCGCGGGCAGAAGGCGCGCAGGATCGGCTATCATGATGTCAGGTGCTGCCATCAGGAGGGCTGCGAGGCGCACGCGAGGACCATGTATATATATATATATATATATATATATATATATATATATATATATATATATATATATATATATATATATTGTAGAATATTGCGAGTTTAAGTTTTGTTATATGCTTACGGTTTTCTTTGATTAATAATAAGTTTTATAGAAAACGGTACTAATTTTATTTCATTTTTTGCTGCTGGCATTTTTGATTTGAAATATCTTTGTATGTGGACTATGTTATGTGAAACATACGTGTATATAGGCTGATGTACAACTGAATGAATGGATAATTGTTATTATGAGTCGGATGTCCTGTGTATCCAGTGAAAGAAGTCGAAATGTGTGATATGGTCTAAACGTTGCCACGTTTTCCCGCCAAATTTTCCTTAGCAACAAGTAGCCCCGCCCCTTGCAGCATCTATAATTAATGAAAGAGTATGATTATACCAGAAGGTTGAGTTTGAGACAATCACTGATATGAAGATATA
>NC_091558.1:1541881-1546881 GCF_042767895.1 Penaeus vannamei
TTTTTGTGCTAACGAAGGAGAAAGACGAAGAAACGAAGAAACGAACAAATTAACGAACACTACGAAAAAACATAACCTTCTTAGTAGAGATGATGATAATAATGAGTATGATAAAGATAATGATGTTAAATATGATGATGGTCATAATGATAATGATGATAGATATGATAATGGTCATAATGATAATGATGATAAATATGATAATGGTCATAATGATAATGATGATAGATATGATAATGGTCATAATGATAATGATAATATTAATGAGAATAATAACAATAGTAATATTAATGATAATAATCATGATAATAATCATGAAAATGATAATATTGATAATGATAAAAATCACAGTCATAATAATGATAATAATAATAATAATAAAAATAATGATGATAATATTAATAATGATAATAATGATAATAATAATAATGATTATAAAAATGACAATGGTAATGATAATACCATTACTGATAAAATTATTTAAAATAACAACGATGATAATGATGATGAGGAGGAGCATAATAATCATAATGATAATAAGTATTACTACTGATGGCTACAGTGAAAAAAACAACAACAATGAAGAAACAGCAAAAATTAAACCAACGATAAAAAGATAACGAAAACAAAAATAATAAATCAGTAATTTCTGTTTTACCTTTTTTCACCGATTTTTGAAATGTTTTTAGTGTTGTACATGTTCCACTCATCCGTACGCACATACATTGTATATATATATGCATATAGTTATTTATTCCCCGATAACCATTACCATCAGACACATCTCAGGCATCTACGTATGTCTATAAATTTCTCCACAAATTTTATTAAACTATTTTCGGTACTATAAATCCTGCTTATAACACATGGCCTCTTTTATATAAAAACAGAATCTAGGAATCATTTTCATTTTATACTTTTCTACATTTCTGAAAACAAAAACAAAACAAAAAATCTCCTCTTGAATTTTCTCGATATTTTTGAACCTGTGATTATGTTAATATCTTACTTATGAATCAGACTCAAAAAAAAAAAAAAAAAAAAAAAAAAAAAAAAAAAAAAAAAAAAAAAGTATTGGAACAGAAATGAAAATGGACCCAGACATTTTCAGCAGGATTATTTTATGAGGGGAAAAAATAATTGTTATCATTTTTCCCATCGACGTTGATTTACGGTTTTGCTAATCTTTGAGAATTTGCATTAGAATCGATATGTGAGGTTACTGAAAATAAATAAATAAATAAATATATATATCTTTCTTTCTTTGACTCCAACACGACAAAAGACAAGACAAAAACGAAATCGAAAAATGGCGGAGGAATCTTATTCTGTCAAAATTCATTAGGATCGGATTTTTGTGCACAAGTTGGGTTTGTGTTTCTCTTTTATATGTGTGTTTGTTTAGCTTTACATTTTGTTTTCTCTTTCATTTTATTTGTCTTCCTTTCTTTCTTTTTTTTTTTGCCTTTTTTTGTGTTTCTTATATATATATATATATATATATATATATATATATATATATATATATATATATATATATATATATATATATATATTGAGCTTTACATTTTGTTTTCTCTTTTATTTTATGTGTTTTTTTCGTTTCTTTTTTTTTTCTTTTTTTTTTAGTCTTTCCCTGTCGTCTTTCTCTTTCTCCCTTCCTTTCTCTCTCTCTCTCTCTCTCTCTCTCTCTCTCTCTCTCTCTTTCTCTCTCTCTCTCTCTCTCCCTCTCTCTCTCCCTCCATCACCCCCTCCTTCCCTCCATCCATCCATCCCCCCCCCATCCTATCCCTCTATCCCCACCTCCCATCTCACCATCTCCTCTTCTCTAAACCAGAACGCCTTCCAGGTATCTTAATCACCCCCACCTGGTATCGACAGCTGGTGTAGACGCGCAGGTGTTACAGGCACGCGAAGCTGCAGGTGGTACGGCGAGGTACGTAAGACCCAAGCACGGGTGTCTGCTTATTGTACACGGTTCAGGGAACTAAAACAAGCAGCGAAGAGGGAGACGGAGACAGGGTGTGAGTGGGGAGGAGGGAGGGGAAGGAGGGGGGGAGGGGAGAAGGGTGGAGAGAAGGGGGGAAGGAGGAGGAAGGATGGAGAAGGGGGGGAGGGGGAAAGAAGGAGGAGAGAAGAGGGAGAGAAGGAGGGAAGGGGGAGAAAGGAAGGAGGAGAGAAGGAGGAGAAAGGGGGGAGGGGGAGGAAGGAGGAGAGAAGGAGGAGAGAAGGGTGAGGAAGGATGGAGAAGGGGGAGAGAAGGGAAGAAGGATGGAGGAGAGAGGGGGGAGGAAGGATGGAGAAAGGGGAGGAAGGATGGGGAGATAGAGTTACAAAAGGGAGGGGGAGAAGAAGGAGAGAAGAGGGGAAGGTGGAGGAGGGAAAGAAGGAGGAGGGAGTGGGAAAGTAGAAGAGAGAAGAGGAAGGGATTAGAAGATGGAGGGGTAGGGAGCAGGGAGGGGGAAGAAGAAGGGGTAGAAGGAGAGAAGAAGGGGGAATGAAAGGAAAAAATCAGGAAGGGAAAGATGGGGAGATGGAGGGAGGGGAGGGGGAGGGAGATGGAGGGAGGGGGAGGGAGGGGGAGTCTGCATGGGAGGAGGGGGGAGGGGGGGGATAGAAGGGAAGGGGAAAGGGAGACGAAGAGAAAATAGGAGGAGAGGACACAGGGAAGGGAAGATGAGAAGAAAGATTCGTGAAAAAAGAAGAAAGAAGGGAAGGAGAGAGAGAGGAAAATAGAGGAGTGGAAAAGGAGAGAAAGAAAGAAAGAAATATAAGTGGAAGAGAAAGAAATGAAGAGAAAAAGAAAAAAAATGGAAGGGGGAATGAAGTAAGTACATTGGGGAAGAATGAGAAAGAATGAGATGGAGGAAAAGGCGAAGAAGTTAGATAGGAGAAAACAGAAGAAAGGAAAGAGAAGTAATAATCTAATAAAAAAGAAAATGGGAGAGAGCAAGACAAGGATTGAAGAATGAGAAAAAAAAGAAAATAAAAACAGGTGATGAAGGAAGAAAATATGGAGAACAGGAAGAAAAAGAAAGTGAGACAGAGAAAAAGAAAAAGAAAGGGAGAGAGAAAAAGAAAAAGAAAGTGAGGAAGAGAAAAAGAAAAAAAAAGTGAGGAAGAGAGAGAAAGGGAAGGAATAGATAAAAAAAAAGGAAAAGGATGAAAGGGAGAAACTAAGAGAAGGAGAGAAAATGGCAAAATAAATGAGGAAGTGAATAATGTAGTATTGCAATGAGGCTGACAAATGCGTATAGTGCTATGAGGTGCTAGGAAATATGAGGACTATGAGGTTGGAGTATGTGCGTCGAATCTGTACCTCATAGCGGGTAAAGAGAGCCAGCCACGAGAGAAATATGAGGATTGTGAGGTGTGAGTGCAATGAGGTATGAGGCTGTGGGGAAATATGAGGATTGTGAGGTGTGAGTGCAATGAGGTATGAGGCTGTGGGGAAATATGAGTATTGTGAGGTGTGAGTGCAATGAGGTATGAGGCTGTGGGGAAATATGAGGATTGTGAGGTGTGAGTGCAATGAGGTATGCGGCTGTGGGGTAATATGAGGATTGTGAGGTGTGAGTGCAATGAGGTATGCGGCTGTGGGGTAATATGAGGATTGTGAGGTGTGAGTGCAATGAGGTATGCGGCTGTGGGGTAATATGAGGATTGTGAGGTGTGAGTGCAATGAGGTATGCGGCTGTGGGGAAATATGAGGATTGTGAGGTGTGAGTGCAATGAGGTATGCGGCTGTGGGGTAATATGAGGATTGTGAGGTGTGAGTGCAATGAGGTATGCGGCTGTGGGGTAATATGAGGATTGTGAGGTGTGAGTGCAATGAGGTATGCGGCTGTGGGGTAATATGAGGATTGTGAGGTGTGAGTGCAATGAGGTATGCGGCTGTGGGGAAATATGAGGATTGTGAGGTGTGAGTGCAATGAGGTATGCGGCTGTGGGGTAATATGAGGATTGTGAGGTGTGAGTGCAATGAGGTATGCGGCTGTGGGGTAATATGAGGATTGTGAGGTGTGAGTGCAATGAGGTATGCGGCTGTGGGGTAATATGAGGATTGGCGCTAAAGATAGGTTATGTTGGCAGTTGTCGGAGATGTATGAGTTGTGTTATGAGGATGTAGAATGAGAATTTACAAAATCAGTGCATCTGAAATGAGTTGTGAGGAAAGATGGATAAACTCACATTCTTACACTTATGAGGCGTGAGAAACCTGAGAAAAATTATGGCTTTGTGTGATGGTACAAAAAGAAGAAAAGAAAAATGTGAGAACGAATGAATGAGGGAAATATGAGGGTAGAAAAATGTGTAATTCAACGATGTATGAGGGAACGGGGCAAAAGTGTGAGAGAAAGATTTATGAAGTTTAGAAGTATGAGGAAATTGCATGACCGATAGAAAAATGAGTAAGTTAGATGTGAGTCCGGCCAGAGGGAGTGAGTGAGGGAAATATTAATGAGTAAAATATGAGTGAGGAAAATGCGTGTGTGGAAGCAGTGTGAGTGAGTGAGGGATATGCGATTGAAGAAACTAATAGTGAGTGAGGGAAGTATGAATGAGTGAGGGATGTGTGAGTGAAGAAAATGTGAGAGTGAGGGAAGTATGAATGTTGAAATTATGAGTGAGTGAGGGATATGTGATTGAAGAAAGTATAAGTGAGTGAGGGATATATGAATGAAGAAATTGAGTGAGTGAGGGAAGTATGAATGAAGAAATTATGAGTGAGTGAGGGAAGTATGAATGAAGAAATTATGAGTGAGTGAGGGATATGTGAGTGAAGAAATTATGAGTGAAGAAATTATGAATGACAGGAATATGTGAGTGAAGAACGTATAAGTGAGTGAGGGAAGTATGAATGAGGAAATTATGAGTGAATGAGGGATATGAGATTGAAGAAAGTATAAGTGAGTGAAGGAAGCATGAATGAAGAAATTATGAGTGAGGGATATATGAATGAAGAAATTATGAGTGAGGGATATATGAATGAAGAAATT
>NC_091558.1:1549381-1551881 GCF_042767895.1 Penaeus vannamei
CATAGGACAAGGGGAACACATCAACACATCACTTACGAGTCGTAGGCCCCGCCACACCACGTCGCTACATGGACTGGTCGGGGCGGACTCCTCGTGGATTCGGCGTCATGCAAGGGGACATGTGATAACCGACTTTGTTTTGTTTTCTTTTTTATTTGTTTTAAGTTTATTTATTTGTTGATCTATTCGTCTATTTATTTATTTATTTTTCTTTGGAGGGTGGTGTTTTTTGCTTTGTTTTGTTTTTTTGGGTGTTTGTGTGTCTTTTTTATTCATCGTTCTTTTTGTCGATGGTTGGTGAGCTATTTTTGTTTTTTGGTCAGTTATTTTCTCCTTTCCTCACTTTCGTTTTGCTTCTCTCTCTCTCTCTATCTCTCTCTCACTCTTTCTCTCTTCCTCCTTCCTCGCACAATACCTCAGTGACTCCACCGCCTCCCTGGCATACCACTATGACAACACAATCTGTCTGACATATATTGTGCGACCACACAATCACCCCGACACCCCCCCGTGATTTCGCCATCCTTCTGGCATTCAGCGGGGCGCTTCTCGGTCTTTTTAAGTTCAAGTGTGACTGCACTTAACATTCGTCTAAACATCACTGCATAACGAGCCTCGGTTACGCTCAACATTTGAGCAGAAGTACGTTAGTTTCGTTATTTCTGCATGCGGCGATTTATTTATTTACCTGTCTGTCTATCTGCAGGTATGATTTATGATAATGGTGAGTATATATTTGTTTTGATTTTTCTGTATTTTTTTTTGTAATCAATTCGGAATCTCTCCTTCCCTCCTTCCAAAAGAAAGAGAAGAGAGGACCCCTTTTAGCGGGCCGTCTCGCAGCGCCGCCAATTGTCCCGTCGTGTGTGTGGACTCCTAACACGCCTGTTGACTTAGTGGTCCGTGTTGTTCCTTCGTCCCCCACTTTGGCGGTCTCGTCGGCGACCCCGCGGTGCCCTTCCCGTGAACCCCTGCTTCTCGAGCGGCTCCTTCGCGGCCTTCTCGCCATGGAGATCGCAGGCAAACACTCCTGCTCGGCGTCCCTCGCTCCCGATGGCAACACCCGCCGTCGGGCGTCTCCCGCTCGGCCGCCGCCTCGGCTTCGCCTGGAACTAGTGGACCGCAGTGGCGAGGGGCGATTTTTTTAAGGTCATATTTTCTTCTTTCTGTGCCTCTCTCTGTCTCTCTCTCTCCCTCCCTCACTATCTATCTATCTATCTCTCGTTCTCTTTTTTTCAGAAGGCGTGTCGTTCCAAACCTGGGTAAGGAAGAAGCTTCTTGGAAGGCCCTTGGCGTCTTGATTGATCTAAGTGACTCTGTAGTCTTTGGCGTCGCCTTTTTTGACGCTTTTCCGGCAGGATGTCATGATGTGCAACTTTTCTTTCTTTTCTCTGTCCTCTGCTTATTTCTTCTTCTTCTTTTGTGCTTCCTTTTTATATTCTTCGCCGTATTTTTCTCCTCCTATCCTTCTTTTTCTTTCTCTTTTTACCTCTATGCTTTGGAGGACGAATTAGCCCTCCCGAAGACGTTTCCTTTTCCTCTTCGTCGGAATGTTGACGTTGGCGAAGACTCGTCCTCGATCTTTCCCAATAAGTCTCGTCGCGCAGATTTCTATTCGTCATTGATTTTGCAACACACACGCGCAGAACAGGATCTGTCAGGATATCTTCGGATATATATTTTTCTCTCTTCTTTCCACCCGCTGGGAGAGATAGCATCGCCTGTGTGGAGGAACAGGCTGTGTGACACAACCCTACCGCTCGTCCTCCCAAAGTCGTCGGTGCTTGCAACAACGACCTCGTCCGGGATTGCAAGAGTAGTTCGGTTGCTTCAAATGACTGACAAAGTGGGTTCGCTCTCCTTCTTTCTTGTAGGGGAGATGCGGAAGCTGCGACCTCCTTAAGAAAACACTAATCAGAACTTGTTCAAAGTCCCTGACAACTTGCTGGCGACTTCTTCGTCATTGTAGTCTTTTTTTTTCTTTTTTTTTTTTTTCTTTTCTTATCGACTCCTTGTACCTCCCACGTCTTCTTCTGGACGAGACCTTCCTTCCCCTCCTCCCCCTCCCTCCCCCCCTTTTGGAGGTCCTCTTCTCGCGTCCACTCCGCTGACCTTCCTTTCTAAACTCCCCACTCCCTCCCTCGCCCCTCCACCCCCTACCCCGTTCACGTTTTTACACAGTCTTCCCCTCCTCTGACTCCCTCCCCTCTTCCCTCCTCTGAGTGCCTCCCCTCTCCCCTTCTCTGACTCCCTCCCTCTCCCCTTCTCTGACTCCCTCCCTCTCCCCTTTTCTGACTCCCTCCCTCTCCCCTTCTCTGAGTCCCTCCCCTCTTCCCTCCTCTCTCCCCTTCTCTGACTCTACTCCCCTCCTCTCCTCTAACCCCTCCACCCCTCTACTCCTATACCTCCCCATCCCCTCCCACCCCTTCCTCCTGTATACCCCCATCCCTGTACCCCTTCCTCCATATTCGCTACACCCCTCTTCCCCTACCGACCTCCC
>NC_091558.1:1559381-1561881 GCF_042767895.1 Penaeus vannamei
TGAATAAACACGCCAAAGAGACGAGAGAAAATGAATAAACACACGCCAAAGAGACGAGAGAAAATGAATAAACACGCCAAAGAGACGAGAGAAAATGAATAAACACACGTCAAAGAGAAGAGAGAAAATGAATAAACACACGCCAAAGAGACGAGAGAAAATGAATAAACACACGCCAAAGAGACGAGAGAAAATGAATAAACACACGTCAAAGAGAAGAGAGAAAATGAATAAACACACGCCAAAGAGACGAGAGAAAATGAATAAACACGCCAAAGAGACGAGAGAAAATGAATAAACACACGCCAAAGAGACGAGAGAAAATGAATAAACACACGCCAAAGAGACGCGAGAAAATGAATAAACACACGTCAAAGAGAAGAGAGAAAATGAATAAACACACGCCAAAGAGAAGAGAGAAAATGAATAAACACACGCCAAAGAGACGAGAGAAAATGAATAAACACGCCAAAGAGACGAGAGAAAATGAATAAACACACGCCAAAGAGACGAAAGAAAATAAATAAACACAAACTAAAGAGAAGAGAGAAAATGAATAAACACGCCAAAGAGACGAGAGAAAATGAATAAACACACGCCAAAGAGACGAGAGAAAATGAAGAAACACGCTAAAGAGAAGAGAGAAAATGAATAAACACACGCCAAAGAGACGAAAGAAAATAAATAAACACAAACTAAAGAGAAGAGAGAAAATGAATAAACACGCCAAAGAGACGAGAGAAAATGAAGAAACACGCTAAAGAGACGAGAGAAAATGAATAAACACACGTCAAAGAGACGAGAGAAAATGAATAAACACACGCCAAAGAGACGAAAGAAAATAAATAAACACAAACTAAAGAGAAGAGAGAAAATGAATAAACACGCCAAAGAGACGAGAGAAAATGAATAAACACACGCCAAAGAGACGAGAGAAAATGAAGAAACACGCTAAAGAGAAGAGAGAAAATGAATAAACACACGTCAAAGAGACGAGAGAAAATGAATAAACACACGTCAAAGAGACGAGAGAAAATAAATAAACACACGCCAAAGAGACGCGAGAAAATGAAGAAACACCCGCTAAAGAAGACACATTCGGAAGAAGAAGAAATAACTGAGAAAGAAGAATAATTGGAGTCACCGACAGCAGCGGTAATACGGTGATTATGGTAATGAAGCAAAAGCATTGTAAAGATAACAAAAGCCTGGTAGTAAAAGCATCGCCATTTACGATGGGGAATATTAGATCGTGTTTTTTTTCTCTTTCTCTTTTTTCTCTTCTTTCTCTCTTGTTCTTATCTCCTTCTTCTTCCTACTCCTTTCCTTCTCTTTTTTTCTCTTCCTTCCCTCCTGTTCTTATCTCCTCCTTGTTCCTACTCCTTTCCCTTTTTTTTCTCTTTCTCTCTTTTTTTCTCTTCTTTCTCTCTTGTTCTTATCTCTTCCTTCTTCGTATTCCTTTCCCTCTTTTTTCTTTTTGTCTTTTTTTCTCTTCTTTCTCTCTTGTTCTTATCTCCTTCGTCTTCCTACTCCCTCCTTTCTTTTTTTCTCTTCCTTCCCTCTTTTTCTCTTCCTTCCCTCTTGTTCTCATCTCCTCCTTCTTCCTACTCATTTCCTTCTTTTTTTCTCTTTCTCTCTTTTTTTCTCTTCTTTCTCTCTTGTTCTTATCTCCTCCTTCTTCCTACTCCTTTCCCTCTCTTTTTTGCTCTTCCTTCCCTCTTGTTCTTATCTCTTCCTTCTTCCTACTCCTTTCCCTCTTTTTTCTCTTTTTCTTTCTTTCTCTCTTCTTTCTCGCTTGTTCTTATCTCCTCCTTCTTCCTCCGCCTCTGCCTCTTTTTTTCTCTTCCTTCTCTCTTGTTCTTATCTCTTCCTTCTTCCTGCTCCTTTCCCTCTTTTTTCTCTTTCTCTTTTTTTATCTTCTTTCTCTCTTGTTCTTATCTCCTCCTTCTTCCTACTCCTTTCCCTCTTTTTTTCTCTTCCTTCTCTCTTGTTCTTATCTCCTCCTTCTTCCTACTCCTTTCCCTCTTTTTTTTTCTCTTTCTCTTATTTTTCTCTTCCTTCCCTTCTTGCTCTTATCTCCTCTTTCACTTGCCTCCTTCTTCCTACTCCCTCCTTTACCCCCTTCCTCTCCCATTCTTTTCTTCTTCCTCCTACCCCTCTCCTCTTTATCCTCCGCCTCCTGCCCCCTCCCTCTCCCACTCCCCCCTCCTCTTCCTTCCTCCTAACTACCCTCTCCTCCCTCCCCCCAACCACTTCCTTCTCCCTCCCACCCGCTCCCTCCCTCCAACCCCTTCCTCTTCCTTCGTCCTTCTTCCTAACCCCCTTTCCTCCCTCCTCTCCCACCCCCTCCCTCCCCCCAACCCTTTCCTTCTCCCTCCTCTTCCTAACCCCTTCCTCCTCCCTCAGCTTCCTTCTTCCTTCCTCCTAACCCCTTCCTCCTCCCTCAGCTTCCTTCTTCCTTCCTCCTAACCCCTTCCTCCTCCCTCAGCTTCCTTCTTCC
>NC_091558.1:1581881-1584381 GCF_042767895.1 Penaeus vannamei
AAGACATGAATAAAAACAACAACATACGTAACACATCCATTTTTAACAAAATAAAGACAAAATAATAATGATAAAAAGAAAAAGAAAAAAAAATCCGACATACACACGAACATAGGGTCGCCTCCATTCTGTCTGATAAGCAAAGCAAAAGATGTTTTCCAATTATCAGAGACGTGAGAGGCGAGGAGAGCAGACATCTCGAGCAGGAGATGAGAACAAGATCTATGGCTTTTGTTCTTTCTCCGTGTCGTCTTTCTTATTCTCATTCTTATTCTTTTTAATCTTCTTCTTCTTTTCTTTTTCTTGTTATTATGTTTCCCATGTCGTCTTTCTTCTTCTCATTCTTATTCTTTTTAATCTTCTTCTTCTTTTCTTTTTCTTGTTATTATGTTTCCCATGTCGTCTTTCTTCTTCTCATTCTTATTCTTTTTCTTTTTTATTCAAATCTTTTTCTATTCTTCTTTTCTTCTTATTATTATTATCATGTTTCGCATGTTGTCTTTCTTCTTATCTTTCTTATTCTTTTTTAATCTTCTTCTTCTTTTCTTTTTCTTATTATTATGCTTCCCGTGTCTTCTTCCTTCCTTCTCCTTAAAAAAAAAAATTCTCTTATTCTTTTCTTCTTTTTCTTATTATCATTTCTTCTTCTTTTTCTTCTCCTTCTCCTTCTTTTTATTTTTTATTTTTTTCTCTCTTCTTCTTTTCTTCTATTCATGTTTGTCCTTATTTTTATGTTTTTTCTTCTTTTTGTTATTTCTTCTTCTTTTTCCTCTCCTTTTCTTCTTCTTCTTCTTCTTCTTCATTATCATCATGTTTTCTTCTTTCTCTTTTATTTTCTCTCTATTTAAAAGCACCAAACGTGTATCGAGAAATCTTTGTGTTATTTCAAAGTATATTGTTATCTCCCTTTTCTCCTTTCTATTTCTCCTCCTCCTTCTCTTCTTTTCTTCTCCTCCTCCTTCTATTTCCCTTTTTTTCTTCTCTCGCCATCTCCGCCTCTTCTTGCTTCTCCTTCTCCTCTTCCTCCTCCTTTTCCTTCTCCTCCTCCTCCTTCTCCTCCTCCTCTTCCTCTTCTCCTCCCTCTCCTCCCCCTCCTCTTTCTCCACCTCCTCCTCCTCCTCCTTCCTCACCTCCCCCTCCTCCTCCACTTCCTCCTCCTCTTCCTTCTCCTTCTCCTCCCCCTCCTCCTCCTTCTCCTGCTCCTTCTCCTTCTTCTCCTCCTCTTCCTCTTTCTCCTCCCTCTCCTCCACCTCCCTCCTCCTCCTCCTCCTTCTCCTCCTCCTCCCTCCCTCTCCTCCTCCCCCTCCCTCCTTCCTCTCCCTCCCCCTCCTCCCTCCACTTCCTCCTCCATATCCTCCTCCCTCCTCCTTCTCCTTCTCCTCCCCCTCCTCCTCCATCTCCCTCCTCCTTCTCCTTCTCCCCTCCCCCTCCCTCTTTCTCCTCCCTCTCCTCCTCCTCCTCCCCCTCCTCCTCCCCCTCCTCCTCCTCCTCCCTCTCCTCCTCCTCCTTCCCCTCCTCCTCCTCCTCCTCTCTTCTCTTCGTCTGTCGTGAGGGAAAAGTTGCCAAATGTCATTTTTTATGGCAGAAGCGTGAGATGCCAGTTCTGTGATGCAGCTCCAATTATAGAGACTAGCAATCGGATAATTCATAATAGAAAGAGAGAAATAAAGTTTGAATATTTTTCGGAATACTTTATTCCCTCTGTTGCTATCGATGGTAATGATGATGGTGATGTTGAGGATGATAATGATAAAACGAATGATAAGGATAATGGTAATAAGAGATATGATGATGATGAGGTTAATAATGATAATGATGTTAAAGATAATGATAATGATGATGATAATGATAATAATGATGATAATGACAATAATGATAATAACAATAATGATAACAATGATAATAGTAATGATAGTAAAAAAAAATGATGATGATAATAATGGCAATGATAATAATAGTACTACTACTACTACTACTACTAATAATAATAATGATAATATTAATGATAATAGATAAATAAGGATGATAGTGAAAATTTTATCAACAGTAATGATGTCAACACAAACACTAGCAAAGTGAAACACACACATACACACACACGCACACAAAATCACATTCGTTTGCCCGCCAGTCACCCATCCATTCAATCATGGACATAGTGATCAATCATTTTTATCAATCTTATCATCAAATGAATACTCTTCTTAGGTACAAAAGGAAGGAACTTGTTGACAGAAGAACCATTGATGATAATGCCACGGAAATATAATGAACATGAATGATAGTTATAGATATATATATATTATATCATGGGGTGCACATGGGGGTATGTACAAGCAAGTGGGTGTATTGAGATTCAAGAAAGGTGTACAGATGGTATTTTTGAATAGGTAGACGTCTATGTATATATGTGTATGAGTGTATGTATGTGTGTCTGCATCTATGTTCGTATGTGTGTATTAATATCGATGTTTATCTATCTCTCTATCGCTTTTTTATC
>NC_091558.1:1594381-1601881 GCF_042767895.1 Penaeus vannamei
TTGTCTATGTTTGTTTTAGATTCAGATAACATCGAGAGATTTGCAATTCGGATATTTCATACCCCATGTTATTTATCCACACACCCATCTACACACGCGAATATACGTGGACGTGGAGTGTTTACAGCTCAATGGGTTTTGGGACGGAGAGAGGTACCGACTGGCCTGGCATTTGGGATTTCTGAAAGAGCTTGCGTTCTCGGGGGTTTTGCTTAATCGGCTGGAATAAAAGGGGGCCTTTTTACTCGCTTTTTTCCTTTTTTTTCTTTTTTTGGGGTGTTTTTTATATATATTTTTTGTCTTTTTTTTGTTTTTGTTTTTTTTATTTGTCTTTTTTGTCGACTTTTTTCTTTCTTGTTTTTTTTTTTTTTTTTTCATATTTTCTTTGTATTTCTTTCTTTCATTGTATGCTTTTGTGTCGTTTTTTTATTTATGATTTTTTTCTTTTTTTCTCTCTCAATCTTCCCTATTTTCTTTTTTTAATCGAACATTCTTTTTTCTTTTCTTTTCTTTTTTCTTTGTCTTTTTTTTATATCGTTTTCTCCTCTCTTTTATCTTTCATTTTTGTAGTTCTCATCCGTCTTCTGCTACACCGACTACACCTCCTTGAGTGTGTGGTTTTAAGCTTGTCTTTTGAACTTAACTCATGTGTTGGTTTGTGTGTTTTTTCGTTTGTCTTATATGCACTTTTAGGTCCATCAACAATGCGTTTTACATGTGTTGTATGTGTGATTTATGTGTATTTCATGTGGCATACTGATACATATTCGATACCCATACATATTGTTCGTACAAGTGTATTGTTTGTGTTTTATTTATGAATCTAATTAGCATTATGTGTTAAAAATATCAGGTTTATGTATTTGTCAAAACATTCTAACAATTTATGATTTTTTTTATCTTGAAAATACATATATATTCACGCGGATTTTCATCTGAGTAACGAAGACGTAGGAGAAGAATAAACATAAGTGATAGATAAATAAGAATAAACAAAACTAATAAATAAATGATATATAAGAATAACAAAATAAATAAATAGATAATGATTAAATAAGACTAAATAAATGAATGGATAACAGATAAATAAGAATAAAGAAAATTAATGAATAGATATTAAATAAATAAGAATAAACAAAATGAATAATTAAACGATAAATGGATAATAATAAAAAAAAGATGATAAACAAGAATATACAAAATAAACAAATAGATAATGTATACATAAGAATGAACAAAATAAATCGATAAACAATAAATAGATAACTTAGATGAACTTTCAATATATGTTTAATATTCATGATTTTGTTTGCTTAAGCTGCTGCTATTGTTGCCATCGCTAAACCAATTAATTAAAAAAAATCTTGGCATCATTATTACCAACTGCTTTATATCAAAACCGTCACTTTCTTATTATTTTTATAAATATCAAAAGTATACCATCCTCACAAATGTCGGTATTTTATAGAATCATCGCTGTTAAAAAAAGTTTTTTTTTAACTTTTTAGATTCCACTGTCCCCTTTCTCTTCTCTCTCTCTCTCTCTCTCTCTCTCTCTCTCTCTCTCTCTCTCTCTCTCTCTCTCTCTCTCTCTCTCTCTCTCTCTCTCTCTCTCTCTCTTGTGTGTGTGTGTGTGTATGTGTGTGTATGTATATATGTATATATATATATATATATATATATATATATATATATATATATATATATATATATATATATATATATATATATATATATGTATGTATGTATGTATGTATGTATGTTGTTATTCCCGCGACCACCCAGCTAACTAGATATGAAGAAAAAATAATAATATATATATGAAAAAATATATGAGAGAGAAAAAAAAGAAAAACTATTCTCGCATTCTCTGTCCGATCCGCTGCGTCACACTCCTTGAGACGAAAGAGAGAGAGAGAGAGAGAGAGAGAAAGAGAGAGAGAGAGAGAGAGAGAGAGAGAGAGAGAGAGAAAGAGAAACCGAGAGAGAGAGAGAGAAACCGAGAGAGAGAAAGAGAAAGAGAAACCGAGAGAGAGAAAGAGAAACCGAGAGAGAGAGAGAGAAAAAGAGAAATCGAGAGAGAGAGAGAGAAAGAGAAATCGAGAGAGAGAGAGAGAAAGAGAAACCGAGAGAGAGAGAGAGAGATCTGAGGGCGGAAGAAGAGCCATTAACAGCTTCTCTCTTACTCGCTTATTCGCTTGGGTCTCTTCTTTTCTATCTCTCTTTCTTGCTTTCTTTCTGCATTTCTCTCCCTCTCTCTCTCTCTCTCTCTCTCTCTCTCTCTCTCTCTCTCTCTCTCTCTCTCTCTCTCTCTCTCTCTCTCTCTCTCTCTCTCTCTCTCTCTCTCTCTCTCTCTCTCTCTCTCTCTCTCTCTCTCTCTCTCTCTCTCTCTCTCTCTCTCTCTCTCTCTCTCTCTCTCTCTCTCTCCCTTTCTCTCTCTCTCTCTCTCTCTCTCTCTCTCTCTCTCTCTCTCTCTCTCTCTCTCTCTCTCTCTCTCTCTCTCTCTCTCTCTCTCTCTCTCTCTCTCTCTCTCTCTCTCTCTCTCTCTCTCTCTCTCTCTCTCTCTCTCTCTCTCTCTCTCTCTCTTCTCTCTCTCTCTCTCTCCCTCTCTCTCTCTATTCTTTTCTTCTTTTTCATCTTTTACTTCTTTTCGTCTTCCTTCTATCTCACTCTCTCCATTTTTTCTTCTTCTTTATCATTTTTTCTCATTTCTCTCTCTGTATATTTCCCTCTCCTTCTCCCTCCCTCAGTCTCCCTTCCCTCTCCCTCCTCCCTCCCCCCTCCCCCCTTCCCTCCTTATTCCTATCACTTGTTCAATCATTTTTTTTCTTATTCCTTTTGCGGTGGGACAGGAGGAGGGGGAGGGGGGAGAGGGGGGGGGGTAATGGGGAGGGGGGTGTCTTGCTTGTCATCTTCTAAAGTGTCTTTTTTCATATCATTATTATCATTATTTTTTTACTAGTCATCTGTTAATAATCTCTATGTTATCATTAATTTTTTGTTGCTATGTTTTTTTCTCTCTCTCTTTCTCCCTCTTTATTGTTTATTTATTTGTTTGTTTTGTCTCTCTTTCTCTTAGTTTTGTGTTTTGTTTATTTGTATTTTTGTTTGTTCATTTTGTGTTTTTTTTATTTGTTTGTTTGTTTACAATACCTCTCTCTCTCTCACCTTATTGTGGTCAAGTAGATAGACAGACAAATAGCGAGATAATAGACATACAAGTAGATAGACAGATAGATATAGGTAAACAAAAGATAGATAGATAGGATAGATAAGGAGACGTAAACAAAGATAGCGATAAGATATAGACCAAACTATGACAATAAAAGAATGCAAAATATTTCATATCATATCTCTGTGTCTATCTATCGATATCCCTATGTCTGTCTATCTATCTGCCTATCTGTACGTACATGCATATCTCTTTATTTGTATATATATTAATCTATTTGTCTATCTATCTATCTATCTAACTATATGTATATACTATTTACCTATCTAGTTGATAATGATAATAATAATTATCATAATATGAATAATGAAAATGACAATGATGATAACTATCATGATAAAGTGATAGTAATAATGATGATGATTAAAAAAATTATAATAACAATGATAATGATAATTATGATGGTGATAAGTATAAAGAAATTATAAAATGACTGGCAACATAATTGCGATACTAGTAACAATAATGATGATAAAGATAGCAATAGAATTTGTGATGATAATAATAATAACGATAGTTATAATAATAACTGCAATAATGATAATAACAACAACAAAAATGAGAATCGTAACAGTATTAATAATAATAATGATAATAATAATGATAATGATAATGATGATGATAATGATAATGATAAAAGGATAATAATGATAATGATAAAAGGATAATAATGATAATGATAAAATGATAATGATTAATAATAACAATGACGATAGAAATGATAACAATGATAACAATAATGATAAGGATAATAACAATAATAACAATATTAATGATGATTACAATAGTAACAACAATAATAATAATGATGATGATGATAACAATAATAATAACAAAAGTAAGAATGAAGACGTGTCCAACAGCAACCGCAGTGGCTCCCCTGGCGGTGAAAATGACAAAGATAACAACAAGAGCCACAGGAGCCTAACCCGGGGGCGACACCTCGACATGTCCCAGAGTCTGTGTGGATGGGACAGTCATCGTCCACGCCCACCGCCCGCCCCTCCCCCCCCTCTACCAACTGTGCCCCAAGCCCACCCCTCATGACCCCCCGCCCACCACCCTCTCTCCACGCTCATCCCTCACGCCCACCCCTCACGACCACCTCTCACGCCCACCCCTCACGCCCCCGCCCACCCCCACACCCTCCTTCCACCGCAAACCGGTGGAACCGCCCATACCCCACGCTTATCACTCCCTGCCCATACCCCATCTCCATTGCCGCCGCCCATACTCAACGGCCAAACCCCTAATCCCCACGCCCACATTCCAACGACCACCGCTAAATACCCATACCCACAACGCCCAATACCCACACGCCCAACACCCATGCCCCACGCCCAACGCCCACCCCTCATATCCACGCCCAGCACCCATGTCACACGTTCACCCCTCACGCCCATACCCTAAGCCCACCGCTCATGCCCACCTCTCACGCCCATAACCTAAGCCCACCGCTCACCCCCACCTCTCACGCCCACCTCTCACGCCCATAACCTAAGCCCACCGCTCACCCCCACCTCTCACGCCCATACCCTACTCCCATGCCCTACGCACCCCCTTCACGCCCATACCCTAAGCCCACCTCTCACGCCCATGCCCTACGCCCCCCCTTCACGCCTATAACCTACGCCCACCGCCCACCCCCACCTCTCACGCCCATGCCCAACGCCCACCCCTCACGCCCACCGCTCACCCACCTCTCACGCCCATGCCCTACGCCCCCCTTCACGCCCATACTCTACGCCCATCGCTCACGCCCATGCCCTACGCCCCCCCCTTTCACGCCCATAACCTACGCCCACCGCCCACCCCCACCTCTCACGCCCATGCCCAACGCCCACCCCTCACGCCCACCGCTCACCCACCTCTCACGCCCATGCCCTACGCCCATCGCTCACCCCCACCGCTCACGCCCATGCCCAACGCCCATGCCCTACGCCCACCCCTCACGCCCACCGTCTCTCCGTTGCCTCCCATCCCACGAGGAGGAGACTTCAACGCGGTCGGCGCCACTCGCCAAGGAGAGAATTTGGCTCTTCCATGTCTCCTTTCATCAATTTTTCCATCTGCTTCTCTTTCTCTCTTTCGAAGGCGTTGGCAATTTACTTCGTGCATTAGGCAAAGGACAAACACAATTAGGAAGATCAAATTGGAAAGTTCTATGGCGATGGAGTGTCATGTGGCTTGTCTGGAACCCTTTTTGTTTCTAGAACCTTCAAAACCCGCTATTTGGCTTAAACGTGAACCTGCTTTTGAGGTCTTGTTTTAGCTCCTTTGTTTGTTGTTTGTGTGTTTTTTTTTTGTAACGTTTTTTGCTGTTTGTTGTTTGTGTTTGTATTTGTTTTCTCTTTGTATGTTTTTTTTTTTTTACTTCTTTTTATTGTTGTTTGTGTTTGTAATTGTCCTTTGTATGTTGTTTTATGTTTTTTTTTTTACTTTTTTTGCTGTTTGTATTTGTATTTATTTTCTTTTTGTATGTTTTTTTTTTTTTTTTACTTTTTTGCTGTTTGTATTTGTATTTGTTTTCTCTTTGTATGTTTTTTTACCTTCTTTGTATTTTTCTTTGTTTTTGCTTTCTCTTTGGTGGTTTTATTTTGTTTGTTTTTATGTCTTTCGTTAGAAATTGAAATTTGTATAAAAGCGTGACTGTAAGTGTCATTTTTTTAATTACTAAATGTCGGGAATTTTAAGCACGATGATTATATTTATTGATATAGAATGAAAATACGTGGATTGTGTGTGTGTGTGCGTATCTGTGTGTGCGTGTGTGCGTCTGTGTGTGTGCGTGTGTGTGTGTGTGTGTGCGTATCTGTGTGTGCGTGTGTGCGTCTGTGTGTGTGCGTGTGTGTGTGTGTGTGTGTGCGTATCTGTGTGTGTGTGTGTGTGTGTGCGTCTGTGTGTGTGCGTGTGTGCGTGTATGTGTGTATTGAGAGAGAGAGAGAAAAAAGAAAGGATGAAAAAGGAAATTGCCTCCGAGATTCAGTTCCTCCCTCGGCCACCCACACACACCTCCCCCCCCCCACCCCACCCTCGGCCCCCACGCCCACCCAACCCTTCCCGCCACTAACACGCCCATTAATAAACCCGCTGCCACCCACAACGCCCACGCCCGCCCACTCTCCACGCCCCTGCCTGGCCTCCTTCGCTACCTGGAGAGATACTTACCTACGTAATGGGTATAATTTAGATATTAGACAGGTGGTTAATATTTCAGTCGCATAAGGCACCGCATCGCCACACAAGAAGTGCCATTTCACCATGCGACGGGTGCCACTTCAGGATATTCCGAGTGCCACTTCAGTATATTCCGAGTGCCACTTCAGTATATTCCGAGTGCTACTTCAGTATATTCCGAGTGCCACTTCAGTATATTTCGAGTGGCACTTCAGTATATTCCGAGTGCCACTTCAGTATATTCCGAGTGCCACTTCAGTATATTCCGAGTGCCACTTCAGTATATTCCGAGTGCCACTTCAGTATATTCCGAGTGCCACTTCAGTATATTCCGAGTGCCACTTCAGTATATTCCGAGTGCCACTTCAGTATATTCCGAGTGCCACTTCAGTATATTCCGAGTGGCACTTCAATATATTCCGAGGGCCACTTCAGTATATTCCGAGTGCCACTTCAGTATATTCCGAGTGGCACTTCAATATATTCCGAGGGCCACTTCAGTATATTCCGAGTGCCACTTCAGTATATTCCGAGTGCCACTTCAGTATATTCCGAGGGCCACTTCAGTATATTTCGAGTGGCACTTCAGTATATTCCGAGTGCCACTTCAGTATATTCCGAGTGCCACTTCAGTATATTCCGAGTGCCACTTCAGTATATTCCGAGTGCCACTTCAGTATATTCCGAGTGCCACTTCAGTATATTCCGAGGGCCACTTCAGTATATTTCGAGTGGCACTTCAGTATATTCCGAGTGCCACTTCAGTATATTCCGAGTGCCACTTCAGTATATTCCGAGTGCCACTTCAGTATATTCCGAGTGCCACTTCAGTATATTCCGAGTGCCACTTCAGTATATTCCGAGTGGCACTTCAGTATATTCCGAGTGCCACTTCAGTATATTCCGAGTGCCACTTCAGTATATTCCGAGTGGCACTTCAGTATATTCCGAGTGGCACTTCAGTATATTCCGAGTGGCACTTCAGTATATTCCGAGTGCCACTTCAGTATATTCCGAGTGCCACTTCAGTATATTCCGAGTGCCACTTCATTATATTCCGAGTGCCACTTCAGTATATTCCGAGTGCCACT
>NC_091558.1:1609381-1611881 GCF_042767895.1 Penaeus vannamei
TGTCTCAGGAGCTCCGCCCGAGCACCCTCCCGACGCTGCATCTCGACGACGGCTTTCCGAGCGCCATTGTATTCGCCCATTCAAGACATCAAAGAGAGAGAAAAAAGGCTAAATAACAGGCAGACGAACAGAGAACGCATCACCTCGCCAAAGGAAGAAGGAAGAGAAAAGAAAAGAAGAAAGAGAAAGAGATAAAAAAAGAAGAAGGTGTCTGTCTCATCTACAATTCATCTCTTCAAAGAATTCAAGCACAATGTGGATGGACGTCGCCTTGTCGGGTCTAATGGCAGTCTCGGTTGGTAATGAACGGTCGGCCCGGCTCTGCATTGTTTGTTTTGTTTGGAATCCGGGATTTTTTTCTTCTGTGGTTCATTCGAAAGGGGGGAGAGGGAGGGGGGGGCGTAATCCATTCTCTTTCATTTTCTCTATGTTTTTTTTTTTTTTTTTGTTTTGTTTTGTTTTGTTTTGTTTCCTGTAGTATTTCTCTCCCTTTTCCTTATTTTTTAAAATTTTCTTTCACTTCCCATTTTCCTTTCCCTTCTGTCTTCGGTCCTTTTTCTTTTCCTTCCCTCTTCTGACTCCTTTTCTCCTTCTTCCGTATTTCCCTCGTCCATCTTCTTTATTTCTACTTATCCCTCCGCCTATTTCCCTTCTCCTTCTCCCTTTCCTCTCCCTCCATCTTCTACCCATCTACCTCTCTCCTTCCCTCCTTCTCCAGACCTTCCCTCCCCCTCCTCCCCTCCTTCTCCAGACCTTCCCTCCCCCTCCTCCCCCATGGCACAGTAACCCTAAATAAAGATTTGATTTCCTCCCTTGATTCCTCGCCTCCCATTTATGGTACCATAGGCCTTGGGTGACTTATGGTAGAATTCAGATACACTTCCACAAGGCGAGTTTATTTTCCCTTTTTTTATTTATTATTATTTTTTTTATTCGGCGTATTTTATGACTCGAGTGCTGAAGGGCTGTTCCAGCTGCCCTAAGTTATAGCAGCTTTTTTTTTATATACTCTCGTTTTACCATAAAACTCAAGCCTTCCTGTTAGTTGTTTGTTTGTTTTTTTAATCCGCTTGTTTGCCTTTGTTTGTTTTATGTTCTCAGATGCGGAAATTCGGGTGGAATGACCGAATATGAGCTCTCTTTCCAGTGAGATTTCTTCTCTTTTTAGAGAAACGGGAATAAGAATTGTTTAAGAGAACTTACAACAATATTGATTTAGTAGTATTATACAACTCTCTTCCCCGTGTATTTTAGCCTGATTTCGCTCTTATAGCCCGGAATCCGGATTAAATGCGGGAAGGCAAGGAACATCCGCTCTCCGTTCTCTCCCTCAGACGGCAACAGAGAGAGACAGCGCGCCCCAGGAACGGCGGGGAAGAAATTGGACCGAGGGATTCAGCTGAGCTCAGCGCCATCCGCAGGCAGGTGTCCAGAAGGTGACTCATAAGTGGAATGCGCGTACGAGTGGAAAGGGATCTTCTACGCTTATTCATCTCCATTTGTGCTTTACCGTTTTTCTTGCCGTTTTTTTCATGCTATTATTGTCGATTTGGGAAGAGCCGTGCGCGCGTGATGGTGATGTTAAATGTCGCGTTTTTTTTATCTTTTCCGAATTTTGGGGTAAAGGAATGCGAGCACGGAGAGAGAGAGAGAGGGAACGTAATGTGAACAAATACGAATTTACATAACAACAAAGCGGTCTCGTTGGGAAAATACAAGCACATCGGAGCGCGCGAGTTAAGAGAATATTAATGCAATGAACAAACCGGCTAACAAGTGTAAGCATCGCAGTCCAGCCACGCGAACATATCTCCCTCCCGAAGACAAGGATTAATAGACATAATCAGACCAGATGGAACTCGTATATATTAGAAGAAAGAAGAAAAAAAAGAAGGAAGAAGAAGAGAGAGAAGAAAAAGAAGAAGAGAGAGAGAGAGAGAAAAAAAAAAAAAAAACAGAGACCCGGGGCACATAAACCTCGCTAAATGGATTACACAAGAAGAATCCAAGAGTCGCGGGCCAACAAAGAGAGTCGGAGGCGCAGCGGACATATGATTCTCGCCTCTCGCGCCAGGGCCTCTGCGCCGCGCCTCCCCGCTCCTCTCGCGCCCGCCAGCCCCGGGGACGCGGCCGCAGACACCGTGTTTGGCGTCGCGCTCCGCCTTCGCCCGGGCCGGCCTGGGGAGCCTCGCCCGGCCCGCGCGTCGGGGCTCACCCTCGAGCGCGGAGGCCTTCCCTGATGCGCCTCCTTCTTCTCCTAATGCTCCTCCTCCTCCTTCTTCTCTTCCTCCTCCTCCTCCTTCTTCTCCTAATGCTCCTCCTCCTCCTTCTTCTCTTCCTCCTCCTCCTCCTTCTTCTTCTCCTAATGCTCCTCCTTCTTCTCCTCCTCCTCCTTCTTCTTCTCCTAATGCTCCTCCTTCTCCTCCTCCTTCTTCTCCTAATGCTCCTCCTTTTTCTCCTCCTCCTCCTTCTTCTCCTAATGCCCCTCCTCCTTCTTCTC
>NC_091558.1:1626881-1634381 GCF_042767895.1 Penaeus vannamei
CTCTCTCTCTCTCTCTCTCTCTCTCTCTCTCTCTCTCTTTTCTCTCTCTCTCTCTCTCTCTCTCTCTCTCTCTCTCTCTCTCTCTCTCTCTCTCTCTCTCTCTCTCTCTCTCTTTTTTTTTTTTTTTTTTGTGGTGGTTGGGGGGCTTCGTTTTTCTTTTTTTTGGGGGGAGGGGCTTCGTTTTGAGGGGTCGTTTTTCGTTTTCTGTGGGTTTCAATTTTGGTTTCTTGGGATCTTCGTTTTTCGTTTTTTTTTTTTTTGGGGGGGGGTGTCTGTGTGTTTCGTTTTTGGTTTTCTTGGGGGGCGTTTTTTTGGACTGTTTCGTTGGGTCGTTTTGCTGCTTTTGTTTTGTTTCGCATTTCGTTTTTGTTTTCTGCTTCGTGAATTTTTTTTCAGTTTTGTTTCATTTTTTCTGTTATGCGTTTCGATTGTTTTATATTAATTCATTTATTCGTTTTCTGTCACGTGTATTTTTTTTTTTTTTTTTCTGTTTCGCGTTTCGGTCTGTCTCGTTTTTTTTTTTTTTTTTTTTCGCGTTTCATACTGTCTCCCTCCTAAGCCCCTCCCCCCTTCCCCCTTCCCCTCACTCCCCCACCCCTCATCAACACCCCTCCCCCTTACCCCCTATCCCCTCCCCCTCTGGTTCAATCACCCTCTCCCTCCCTCAGAACCCCTCCCTCAACACCCCCTACCCCTCCCCCTCTGGTTCAATCACCCTCTCCCTCCATATACCCCCTCCCCCTCCTCCCTCCACGCTCCCCCCCTCCCCCCTCAACACCCCCGCACCCCAAACCAGACCGGGGGGGAGGGGGGGTAAGACGAGCCCGCACCCAGTCCGTGTTGGCCATTTTCCTTGCTTAATTTCTGTTACATAAACAAAAGAAGAAGAAGAAGAAGAAGAAGAAGAAGAAGAAATGAAGAAATAAATGGTTAAAGAAAGGGAAGGGATCAAACGCGTCTTAGTCTCCTTCTCCTCCTCCTCCTCCTTCTTATAATCCTTCTTCTTCTTCTCTTTCTTCTTCTTTTTTCTCCTCGTCCTCCTTCTCCTTCTCTTTCTTCTTCTTTTTCTTCTCGTCCTCCTTCTCCTCCTCCTCCTCTATTTCCATTTCCTCATCTTCCTCTCTCCTACTCTCTCCTTCTCCTTCCCCTCTTCCTCCTCCTTCTTTTTCTTCCTCTTCTTTTCT
Organism: Penaeus vannamei; assembly: GCF_042767895.1. Lineage (NCBI taxonomy): Eukaryota > Metazoa > Arthropoda > Malacostraca > Decapoda > Penaeidae > Penaeus > Penaeus vannamei. Next base: position 1,628,066 of record NC_091558.1, read on the forward strand.
CTTCTTTTCCCTCCTTTTCCTCCTCCTTCTCCTTCTCAATTTCCTTCACCTTCTCCCCCTCTCTACTACTCTCTCCTTCTCCTCCTCCTCCTCGTTCTTCTTCTCCTTCTCTTTTTCAATTTTCTTCTCCTTCTCCTTCTCAATTTACTTCTCCTCCTTCTCTCTACTGTTCTCTCCTTCTCCTCCTCCTCCCTCTTCTCCTCGATCTTCTTCTCCTTCTCCTTCTCAGTTTACTTCTCCTCCTCCTCCTCTCTACTATTCTCTCCTTCTCCTCCTCTTTCTTCTCCCCCCCTCCTCTACTCCATCTAGTCTGTAGATGTTTATCATCATCATTATCTTTTTCATTATCATCAATAATGATAATAGAATCAAAATGATCATTACTATTAACTTTGTTACTATTACCATTACTTTTATAAATATTATTATCACTATTATCATCATCATCAATATCAGCACTACACTACACTATCATTCTTACTATCATTATTAGTATCATTATCAATATCATTCTGATTATCATCATTAATATCATCTTTAATATCTTTATCGATAATATTATCACTATAATTTTCATCATCACCATTATCATTATCACTATCATTACTATTACCATCATCATCATTATCTGCATCATCGGTTTAATTTTATTCTTCCTATCATTATCATTTATCATCATTATCATCATTATCATCATTTTCCATTTATCTATTTATATTCTTTTCTAGTTCAATCGCGTCTTTGTTAATTTATCTTCATGTTAAATATCAATATAAAGGTTATGGTTAATAAAGAAAAATGAAAATGATAAAATCAATTTGGGAAATAACAAGAGAATCTGGAGAATGGAAGAAAGAGAGAGGGAAAATGGATAAAGGAAGTAAATAGCAAAAGAAAGGATAATAAAAAAGGGAATAATGAAGAAGGGAGACAGAAATGATAGAAAAAGAGAGAGAGAGAGAAAATGAATGAAAAATAAACAGATGTGAATGAACGAATTAATGAATAACAAAATAAAAAAAAACATATACGATAACTTAAATAGAAAAAATGGTAATCACGAAGTAAGAGAAAGAAAAGAAAGAAAGAAAGAAAAAGACAAAAAATAAATAAATAAGAAATAAAAAGAAAAAAAAGAAAGTAAAACGAAAAAAAAGAAAATGAATAGTAAATAAATGAATAAGAAATAAATAAGAAAAAAAAGAAAGTAAAAAGAAAAAAGAAATCAAATTAATGGATAAAAAGAAAAAAAACTGTGAAATAAACGGATTTCAAGAAGAATGAGAAAACGAAGATAAAGAAGAAGAAACAATGAAATAACCCCCCCCAAAAAAAAAAAAGATGGCATTTTAAGAAGAAAGAATAAAAAGGAAGACGGAGAGGAGGTCTGTTGCATGGCGTGCAACTTCGCTCTTCTAAAATATCGTGTTTCCTCGCTCGCGCCTTTTTGCACACCAACGGGCTCGCATCTTGCACACACCTACCCCCTCCCTCCCCCTCTCCCTCCCCTTCCCTCTCTTCTCCCTCTCTCTCCTCTCTCCTCTCATCCTCATCCCCCTCCTCCTTCCCTCTCCCTCTCCCTTAATCTCCCTCTTCCTCCCCCTCCCTCTCCCTCTCCCTCCTCCCTTTCTCCCTCTCCTCTCCCTCCTCCCTCTCTCCTCTCATCCTCATCCTGCCCCTCCCTCCCCCTCTCCCTCACCCCTTCTCTCCTCTCCCTCCTCCCTCCCTCTCTCTCTCATCCTCCTCCCTCTCTCTCCTCTCATCCCCCTCCTCCCTCCCTCGTCTCATCCTCATCCTCCCCCTCTCCCTCCCTTCGTTCTCCCTTAATCTCCCTCTTCCCCTCCCCCCTCCTCATACTCCCCCAAGCTCTCGCCTCTCCGCTCCTCCTCTCTTTTCTCGCCTCAAGACTCTTCCTTATCTTTATTCATCTTCCCTTTCTTTGTCTACGTCTTTTTTTTTTTTTTTTTTCCTTCTCAATTTCTTTCTTGAAGATTCTTTGCTCTTTTTTTTTTGTTTTTTGTTTTCCTTTCTTCTCTTCTTTGGGATTCTCTCTCTCCCTTTTCTCTCGTCTTAATTTTTAATCTTTTCCTTTTTTTTAAGATTTCTCTCTCTTTTCTCTCTTTTTCTTTACTTCCCTTCGTTACTCCTTCCTTCCTCTTATCTTCATTTCTTCCTTTTTCTGTCTCCTCGTCGTCCTTATTTTTATTAGATTTCAAAATATCCTTTTCCCTCCACCTTTATCAGCCCTTAAACACTGTCCGCCCTTCGCTCTCCTCCCTCCTTCCCTCCTTCCCTCTCTCCCCCTCCTTCTTTCCATATCCTCTTCCCTCCCTCCCTCCCTCCTTCTTTCCTTATCCTCCTTCCCTCCATTCCCCACTCTCTCTCTCTCCGTCCTCCTTCTCTCTTTATCCTCCCTCCCTCCCTCCTCTCTTTGTCATCCCTCCCTCCCTCAGTCCTTCTCTCTTTATCCTCCCTCCTTCCCTCCCTCCTACCACTCTCTTTATCATCCCTTCTTACCTCTCTCCTTCCCTCTTTACCTTTCTCCCTCCCTACTTCCCCCTTCTATGTATATCATCCATCTTTATTCCATTCTTCACGCTCTATCTCTCCTTCATATCTTTATTTCTTCCTGTGTCCTCTCTCCTTGTTTCTTACCTTAATCTTCATTTCCTTCATGCCTACCTTTCTTTATCAGCTTTTACCTTATTCTCGTTCCTCCCTTTCTCCCTCATTCTATCCATCCATCCATCCTTTCTCCTGCTTTTCTATTTTCTCTGTCTCTCTCCTTCCCTCTTTCCCTCCTTCCTGGCCTGTCCCTCTTAAAATATACTTCCCTCATTTTTTATCATAATTCTCCCTAATTCTCATATTCTTCCCCCAAAATTATCTGTTTTACCAATAAAATTCCTTGATAGATCCCATCTTTTTTCCCCTAAAACTTGTACTTTTCCCCTAAATCATCCCCCGTTAAACCCTTCCAGAGTCTATATAAATTTCCTGTTTCCCCTACTTCGTGTTTTTTCCCCTACAAATCCTCCTTTCCCATATTAAAAAATCCCCAGAAAGCCTCAATTTCCTTCCCTAATTTTAGCCCCCGTTTTTCCCTACAAAATCTCTCGTAGCAAAACGCTTCAAATATTTATTTCCCCTACTTCGCATTTCCCCCAAAATGACCTAATTCCCCCACCAAAATGAAACTAAAACGAAACCCCATTTTCTCCCCCACATTCTCCCTTCCCCTCTTCCTTTTCCCCTACAAAATCTCCCTTAGCAAATCACTTCAAACATCTTTTTCCCCTACTTTGCAATTAGCCCCAAAATAAGCCAATATCCCCCCATAAAACTGAACTAAGACTAAACCCCACTTCCTCCCCTTCCTCATTCTCCCCCCCCCCGCCCCACCCCCCACACCCCCTGCAAAATCTCCCCAGAGAAACCCTAATTTCTTAAAAGTTCCCCCGCAGATTCCCCCGCCCAGACCTGACGCATTTGAACCTCATTTGTCATCCTGCAACATGACGTATGGCGGTTCCAGCAAGACTCGGAGCGTGGCTGTGTATTCATCATTTTTACGAACATAATTTACAAGGCTTCGACATCATCATGAAGCGTGTGGTGTGCGTGTGTGTACGTAGGTGTGTGGTTGTGTGTGTGTGTGGTTGTGTGTGCGTAGGTGTGTGGTTGTGTGTGCGTAGGTGTGTGGTTGTGTGTGTGTGTAGGTGTGTGGTTGTGTGTGTGTGTGTGGTTGTGTGTGTGTGGTTTTGTGTGTGTGTGTGTGTCTGAGGTTTGTGTGTGTGTATGTCTACGTTGTTTGTGCGTGAAAGCAGAGGAGTACATAAGCCTGCATGCATACCCATGTATCTATGTATATACACACACACATCTATGCAAACGAGCGTGGGTATGCGCACGTATATCTTATATGCGAGGGCGCGTGGCATCTCCTCCAACGGCATCTCCTCCAACGGCATCTCCTCCAACGGCATCTCCTCCAACATCATCCCGAAGACCTCGACGCCGTCAGGAGATTCCGGCGAGACGGAGAGGCGCTTATATAACGCGTTCGAGAGCTGGGAGGGAGGGAGGGGAGGGAGAGGGAAGGAGGCCATTGCGCTGCGGGAGGGGGTTTTGGGTTGATTTTCTGGGGGGGAGGGAAGGGGGAGGAGGAGGAGATGGAGGGAGGAGGGAGATGAAGGGAGGAGGGAGGGAGAGTGGAGAGAGGGAGGGAGATGGAGGGAGAGAGAGAGAAAGAGAGAGACTAAAAGAGAGGCAGAGCGAGAGAGAGAGAGAGAGAGAGAAAGCAAGAAAGAGAATGAAAGAGAGACAGACAGCCCAAACAGACCAGACAGCCAAACACCCAGACCAAGCGAGTCAACCCCCTCTCCTCCCCCTCCCCCTTCCCCTCCCCCCACGCCCGCCCCAAGGACAAGCCCCGAGGACCTGGGCGCTGAAGAATGAATCAGGAAAGGACAGCGCGCCAGCCAGCCACCAGCGCCCTTCATCTCACGCCCGCGGAACGCCCTACCCCGCCCACGCTGTCGCCGCCCCCGGATCCCCGCGCCCGCACCCCTGTGGGTATCACGCCCCTTGGGAGGAGAGATGGGGGGACGCCTCTCTCTGTATCTATCTCATTCTTTCTCTCTCTCTCTCTCTCTCTCACTCTCTCACTCTCTCTCTCATTCTCTCTCTCTCTCTCTCTCTCTCTCTCTCTCTCTCTCTCTCTCTCTCTCTCTCTCTCTCTCTCTCTCTCTCTCTCTCTCTCTTATTCTTTTTCTCCCTCTCTCACTCTTTTTCTCCCTCATTTTTTTCTCATTTTTCTCTCTCGCATTCTTCATCTCATTCTCTCTCTCTCTCTCTCTCTCTCTCTCTCTCTCTCTCTCTCTCTCTCTATCTATCTATCTGCCTTTCTCTCTCTCTCTCATTCTCTCTCTCTCTCTCTCTCTCTCTCTCTCTCTCTCTCTCTCTCTCTCTCTCTCTCTCTCTCTCTCTCTCTCTCTCTCTCTCTCTCTCTCTCTCTCTCTCTCTCTCATTCTCTCTCTCTCTCTCTCTCTCTCTCTCTCTCTCTCTCTCTCTCTCTCTCTCTCTCTCTCTCTCTCTCTCTCTCTCTCTCTCTCTCTCTCTCTCTGTCTTCCTGTCTCTCTATCCTTCTCTTCGCTTTTTCTGTCTCGCCGTCTTCCACATTCACCTCTCCCTCCTCCACTACCCTCTTTCTCCACTTTCTCCACCTCTCTCTTTAACCCCACCCATGTACTCCTCGTCCTCCTCCACATGTCTCCTCCTCCACCACTCCACACTTCCTCCACGCTCCCCCGTCCCTTATTTACGCTCCACTACCTCCTCTATCTCTTCCACCTTTTTTACCTCCTCCTCCTCCACCTTCTGCACCTCCTCCACTTTCTCTCTCTCCTCCGCTTACTCCACTTTCTTCCCTTCCTCCGGTTTCTTCCCCTTCTCCACCTCCCCACTTTCCCCCTCCCTCCTCCCCCCACACACCCCTCTTTCATCTCTCGTTTCCTCTTTCTCCCTTATCTCCACCTCCTCCTTTCCCTCCCTCCACCTCCTCTCCCTCCTCGACTTCCCCCGCCCCCTCCTCATACCTCCCTCCCTTCCTCCCTCCACCAACCTACCCTCCCCCTTCCTCCCCCCCTCTCACCTCCCCCCTTTATTCGCTCCTCCAACCTACCCTCCCCTCCTCCACGTCCCCTTCTCTCCAACCTCCTCCCCTCCCCCTTCTCACGCCTCCCCCTCTCTCCCTCCTCCAACCTACCCTCCTCTCCTCACGCCCCCCTTCTCTCCAACCTCCCCTTCCCTTCCCCTCCTCACGCCTCCCCCTCTCTCCCTCCTCCAACCTACCCTCCTCTCCTCACGCCCCCTTTCTCTCCAACCTCCCCTTCCCTTCCCCCTCCTCACGCCTCCCTCCTTCCTCCCTCCTCCAACCTCCCTCCCTCCCCCCTTCTCACGCCTCCTCCTTCCTCCCTCCTCCAACCTACCCTCCTCTCCTCACGCCCCCCTTCTCTCCAACCTCCCCTTCCCTTCCCCCTCCTCACGCCTCCCCTCCTTCCTCCCTCCTCCAACCTCCCCTCCCCTCCCCCTTCCCACACCCCCTCCCCTCCCCCCATCGCCTCACACCCACACCTCCTGAGGCAGCATCTCGTGTCTGTTCCCTCAGCATTCTTTTCTTTACCGGCGAATGAATGAAGAAAACTCGTTCTTCTCTTCCTCCCCTCCCCCCTTCCTCCTCCTTCCTCCTCCTTCCCCTTCCCCCCCTCCTCCTCCCCCTCCCCCCTACGTTGGCTCTCGTTCCCTCTCCGAGATA
>NC_091558.1:1659381-1671881 GCF_042767895.1 Penaeus vannamei
CCGCGCCCATGCCACAGGCGTTGGCAGAATTCCATGGGTTTTAAAGCGAGGAATTTCGACGCTGGACCACATACGGGACTTCTGGACTCGGCTCCGGTTACTTTCACTTTTTCGGTCTTTTTTTCTGTCTTTCGGTCTGTCTCTTGGTTCTTCTCTTTGTCTGTTTGGTTTCTTTGTCTTTTATTCTCTTTGTCTCTTTCGCTCTTATTGTTTTTTGGCTCTTTCTTCTTCTTTTTCTCTTTCGGTCTGTCTCTTGGTTCCTCTCCCTGTCTCTATCGCTCTTTCGCTCTTAATTTTTTGTCTCTTCTCTTCCTCTTTCTCTCTTTCGGTCTGTCTCTTGGTTCTTCTCTTTGTCTGTTTGGTTTCTTTTTCTCTCTTTGTCTCTATCGCTCTTTCGCTCTTACTTTTTTTACACTTGCATCTTCTTTCTCTCTTTCGGTCTGTCTGTTTTTTTTCTCTCTTTCTCTTTCTGGTCCCTTATTCTATTTGTCTCCTTGTCGCTTTGTTTCTTTCACTCTCTTTCTTTGTCTCTTTATTCCTATTTCCCTCTTTCGCTCTTCATCTCTTTTTCGCTTTGTCTCTTCCTCTCTTTGTTTCTTTGTCTCTTTCGCTCGCTCTTTCCATGTTTGCCTCCTTCTTCCTCTTTCTCTCTTTCTCTCTTTTTCTCTTCCTCTGTTCACTCTCTTTCCCCCCACCCTCTCTCTCGCTCTCTCTCTCTCTCTCTCTCTCTCTCTCTCTCTCTCTCTCTCTCTCTCTCTCTCTCTCTCTCTCTCTCTCTCTCTCTCTCTCTCTCTCTCTCTTACATAATCATTTCCAGTCCCACACCACAAACTCCATTTTGTATTCATAATCCACATTCCTTCGCCCCCCCTCCCCCCTGCGCCACTCTCCCCTCCACTACATAAAGGGATGGCAATTAGTCCGAAAAAACTTGTTCTTGATACATATACGTACAAACATATATCTATATATATATTTATGTATCTATCGGTGTATCTAGTGATATATATATATATATATATATATATATATATATATATATATATATATATATATATATATATATATATATATATATACATATATATATATATATATATATATATATATATATATATATATATATATATATATATATATTTGTGTATATATATATATATATATATATATATATATATATATATATATATATATATATATATATATATATCAATAGATAGACCGATAGATACATAAATATATATATAAATACATACATATATATATATATATATATATATATATATATATATATATATATATATATATATATATATATATGAACATACATTTATAGATAGATTGATAGATAAATAGATAGATAGAAAGATAAATAGATAGAGAGTTAGATAAATAGATAGATAGATAAATAAATAGATAGATAAATAGATAGATAGACAGATATATAGATAGAGAGTTAGATAGATAGATAAATAGATAGATAGAAAGATAAATAGATAGATAGATAGAGAGATATATAGATAAATAGATAGATAGAAAGATAAATAGATAGATAGAGAGTTAGATAGATAAAGAAACGACACAAGCCTATAAGAAAAATAAAAACAAATCATAAATAAACAAACAACATATATACAAATGAATGAATGAATGAATACACGAATAAATTACACACAAAAAAACAGGTGCAATAAATAAAAATATCTGAATGAAAAAATAAACTTAAAAATAGGATACAATAAAAAAAAATCTATATAAAAAAGGCAATAGAAAGAAGAAGAAGAAGAAGAAAAAAAACAGGTGCAATAAAAAGAAATAAAAAACTAAAAAATCTAAATGAAAAAAAAACTAAAAAATAGGATACAATAAAAAATAAACTAAAAGAAAATAACATACAATAAAAAAAAAAACACACCCTTTCCTCATAAACTACAAAAAACCAGAGGCAGTAGTTAGATCCGAGTTACGTGCCCTTAACTCCCCCCCCCCCCCTAAAGAATAACTCCATGCCCCGAGTGAGTCCAGGGCGGAGTCCGACGGGGAGTCCGAGAGCACGAAGGGTAATGCGAGGTAAATTAAAATGGTCAAACGTAGGTAGGGTTTGGCTGAAAGGGAGAGAGAGAGAGAGAGAAAAAAAAAAAGGGGAGATGGAGAGGGTGGGTTGATAAGGGAGGGAAAAGGGAGGGTGAGATTGGGTTTGTGAATTCGTTATTTGGTGGGGGGTTGGGGGGGTTGGAGGGGTTGGGGGGGGGCTGGTATGTCTGTTTGTATGGGGTTATCTGGTGGGGGAATTGGGGGGATTGGGGGTTGGGGGGGTCTGTTATGTCTGTCTGTATGGGTGTAGGGATGTATGGGTGTGTATGTATGTGTTTGTTGGTGTTCATGTGTCTGTTTGTTTCTCAATTTAGCTGTGTCTGGCTATTCGTAATACACGGGTTTCTATACCAGACGTGTATGCACATACACACACATACACACACACAAAATAAAAAACACACCCACTAACACTGACCCCCCTACACACATATACTCGCAAATACACACGTACGTCCACACTAACACACAAACACACACACAGACACGCACACAGACACACACACACAAATACACATACACAGACACACACACACAAATAGACATACACACAGATACACACACACATAAATACACATACACACAGACACACACACACACACACAAACAAACAAGCACACAAAACCTCAAAGAAATATTTAAAGCTAAGAAACCCACACTCACAATCTCATCCATTTTTTTTTTTTTTTTTTTTTTTTGGCAACGCTGAGATTACCTTCGCAGCAACACGTCTGATCCTAATTGCCATTGCATATCTCATCTGCAACCTTCCTTATCGCGGTGTGTGCGGAGCCTAGATAGATCCCGTCGCCTACTTACAAGACGCACAAGTAATAGCATAGAGAGTCTCCTTAAACACCTAAGATTTTTTTTTTTTTGTTTGTTTGTTTTATAAGTATCGTTAATATTTTCTTTTTCTTTTTTTGGTTCTTTGCGGTGTCGTTAATATCATTCGTATAATGATGATGATAAGGATAATGATGGTTATGATAAAAAATGATTATAATCATTGTTATTATTCGTTAGTATCATTATCATTATCATTGTATTGCTATTTATTATTGCTATTATTAGCAGCACTATCATTATCAGTTATTATTACTTTTGTTATTTCTACTATTCTTATTATTATCATTACCATTATTATTATTATTATTATTATTATTATTATTATTATCATTTCTATTATTATTATTATTATTATCATTATCATTACTCTTATCATTATCATTATATTCATCATTACCATCATTACTACTACTACCATAGCTATTTTTATTCTTATCTTCATTCTTATTATGCTTATTCTTACTGTGATTCTTATTGCTGTCATTATCATCACCATTATTGTCATTATCATCATTACCATTTATGAATCATTATCATTACCATTATGAATCATCATCATTATCATTATCTATTATTATTATAGATATTATCATCATTATCATTCTTGTTATGACTATTATCATCATCATCATCTCCACACCATCAGCATCATCACCACCATCCTCATTATCATCATCATCGTCTCCACACCATCATCATCATCACCCCCATCCTCATTATCATCACCACCATCATCATCATCATTATCATCATCACCATCCTCATTATCAGCATCATCACCACCATCCTCACTATCATCACCACCAGCATCATTATCACCACCATCATCATCTCCACACCATCACCATCATCACCACCATCCTCATTATCATCATCCTCATCATCATCACCACCATCCTCATTATCATCATTCTCATTATCATCATCACCATCCTATCATCACCACCATCCTCATCCTCATCCTCATCCTCCTCATTATCATCACCACCATCCCCACCATCCTCATTATCACCACCACCCTCATCACCACCATCATCATCATTCTTATCTTTTTTCCCCTTTCTCGCCAACGAAAACTTTGACACCTAACGACCCTCTCCGTCCCCGTCTGGTTCGCTCGCCTGACATAATGAGAGATAATGAGGGAGAGATAAGGATATTGTTAATTATGCTCATTAGCATCGGAGGACAGTTACGAGCAAAGGGAGCTTCGGTGCTTGAGTCATTTACTGGGGGTGGGTGGGGAGGGAGGGGAGGGGGGGAGGGGGGAGATGGGGATGGGAGGGAGTAATGGGGTTCATTCATTGGTAGGGAGAGGGAGGGGAGGAGGAAGGTTTGAGGAAGGGAGGAGAGATGGAGTGAAGGGGGGAGAGGGAAAGGGAGGGAGGGAGGAAGGAGGGAGGAGGAGGGAGAGAAGGGGAGGATGGGGGAAGGGGGGGAGGAAGATGAGGAGGAGGGAAGAAGGAAGGTGTGAGGGAGGGAGAGAAGGGGAGAATTTGGGGGAAGGGGAGGAGGAAGAAGGGGGAGGAGGGAGGAAGAGGATAGGTAGAGGAGGAGGAGGAAGGAGTGCAGGAGGGAGGAGGAGGAGGAGGAGGGAGGTGGGAGGGAGGAGTAGGGGGGCTGGAGAGAGGGAAAAGGGAGAGAGAGAAGGAGAAGGCAAAAAAAAAAAAAAAAAAAAAAAAAAAAAAAAAAAAAAAAAAATAGCAGAAAGAGGAAAAAACGAAGCAAAAATATGAGGAGAAACCCAGAAGCAAGAGAAAAGAAAGGGAGTAAATAAAAAAAAGAGAATAAGGGAAAAAAAACAAGTAAAGAGAAAGAGGAAACAAAGAAAATGAGTGAAGGAAAAAAGGGAGATTAAATAAAAGAAGGCAAGAGAAACAATAAAAATAAAACGAAAAGACATAAAAAAGAACAAAAAGAGGTTGATTAAAAAAGAGGAAAAGTGGGAAAAAAAGAGAAAGAGTAAATAAAAAAACAAACAAATAAAGAAGAAAGAGTAAAAAATAAAATATGAAATAAAGAAGAAAGGGTAAAGGAAAAAAACAAATAAAAAGAAATTAATAAAAAAGAGGAAGAAAAATAAAGAGAGAAAGAGAAGAAGAAAAAAATAAAGAGAAAAAGGGAAAAAAATAATGAAAGAAAAAGGGTAAGGAACAAAATTAAAGAGAAAGGAGTAAAGTGTGAAAACAAATAAAGAGTAAATGAAAAAGAGAGAGGGGGAAAAACAAAGAGAAAAATTAAGAGGAAAAAAAGAGAGAGTAAGAGTAAGCGAAAAACAAATAAAGAATAAACGAAAAAAAAGGGGAAAAAAACAAAAGAAAAAAATACCCCAAAAAAATAAGAGAAAGAGGACGAAAAAAAAAACAAAAACAGAAAAATCATTAAAAAAAAAAAAAAAACATCTCTCCCTCCCTCTCTCTCTCTCTCGAATCCTTGCGATCGGAATCTCCCCCCCCCCGCCTTCCCTCCCTTCCCACGCCCCCTTCGCCGCCCCCACCGCCCTACGCCGCCCTCGCCGCTTTCGCCCCCCCTGCCCCCTCCGCCGCCCCCCTCACCGCCCTCGCCCCCCTCGCCGCCCTCGCCTTCCCCGCCCGCGATCCGTCAGCGGCGCGGTACCTCGCCAATTACCCGGATCGGAAGGGGCTCTCGCAGGCCTTAGATAACCCAAACAGATCATCATTTACCCGCGTAGTAATTAGTAGTTAACCGGACGCGCCGCTAATCACCGGCCCGAAGGATCCGTCGGGTTAACTGGACGCATAAACCAGACAGCGGAGGCCGGCCGCTATAACGGGGGCCTTGATTTACGGCGCTGTAAAAATGGTCTTCGTCTTTATTTGAGGCGTGGGAGGGAAGGGAGGGGAAGGGAGGGGGAGGGGAGGGAGGGAGGGGGAGGGAAGGGCGAGGAATTGCGTGGAATGGCGAGATTGGCGGGAAAATTGCGTGGATTGGCGAGATTGGGCGAGGAATTGCGCGGAATGGCGAGATTGGCGGGAAAATTGCGTGGAAGAGCGAGATTGGGCGAGGAATTGCGCGAAATGGCGAGATTGGCGGGAAAATTGCGTGAAGTGGCGAGATTGGGCGAGGAATGGCGTGGAATGGCGAGATTGGCGGGAAAATTGCGTGGAATGGCGAGATTGGGCGAGGAATGGCGAGATTGGGCGAGGAATGGCGTGGAATGGCGAGATTGGCGGGAAAATTGCGTGGAATGGCGAGATTGGGCGAGGAATGGCGAGATTGGGCGAGGAATGGCGAGACTGGGCGAGGAATGGCGTGGATCGGCGAGATTGGCGGGAAAATTGCGTGAATTGGCGAGACATAGCGGGAGATAAACGAGTATATGTCCCCAAAATGGCGAGAAATGACGGAGGGAGGTATCTAAAAAAAAAAAAGAAAATAATAATAATAATGATAATATTGCGGAATTATGCACAACGACAGGGAATGTTTGACACTTGCGAGAAAGGAAAAAGAAAAAAAGAAGATAAATGAAAATAAAATTTAGTGTTCAGAACGGCAAAAGGATAATATACATTCAAAAACAATTAGGAATTTTTTTTTTTTTTTTTTTTTTTTTTTTTTTTTTTTTTTTTTTTTTTTTTTTAGGAAAGGCGAACGTGTGAAAAAATATACCAAAAACAAAGGTAAAAAGGAGAAAGAGAGGAAATAAGAGAAAGAACGATTTTTTTTTTTTTTTTTTTTGTGACGAAGCTTAATTTAATATTTATATAAGTATTCCCTGATATTGGAATTCATTATACTGATAGCGACCGCGACAGGATAAGGGATAAGGAGAGAGAGAAAGAAGAAAACGGCAGTAGAAGAATGAGGTGAAGAAATAGATGAAAGAATGATTGAAAAGTGAAAAAGAAAAAAAAAAAAATGCAGAAAACGAAGTGATAATAATAACAATACTGAAATAGGTTGGAACTTGTTAGCCAAACCATAACTTTGCTTTTATAACCTGCAACACAAAACGGATTTAACTTTTACAATTTGCAACAGAAAACAAACAGCCCTAATTACTTGCAACAGGATAAGCTAGCTCTTGCAACACAAAATCTACTTCGCTCTTGCAACTGGCAACACAAAATGAACTTGGCTCTTACAACACAAACAACAATTGCAACTTGCAACTGAACATCAACTTAGATATTGCAACACACAATCAACTTGACTCTTTCGTGCAACTTGCAACTGATCAACTTAATTACAACACAATCAACTTGACTTGCAACACAAAACCAACTTTCCTCTTGCAGCTAAACATCAACTTAGATACTGCAAACAACACACAATCAACTTGCAACACAAAACCAACTTTCCTCTTGCAACTGAACATCAACTCAAATACAGCAAGCAACACACAATCAACTTGGCACTTGCAACCGCGCTTCAATCTCCACCTCGCTGCAACGCCTCCGTCTGCAACTCAACCTGGAAGTAAGAACTCCGAAATAGCGCTCCTCCTTTATATGGAGTCTGTCTCGCGATGCCACACCCCTCGAGGCCGGTGGGTGGTGTTCCTCGCTGGCCATGGGCGTTCTGGCCACCACGGGCGCGAACGCAGGGAGAGAAGGAGAGTATTTAGGGAGATGGAGAGAGCGAGGGAGGGAGGGAGGGAGAGGGAGAGGAAGGGAGAGAAAAAGAAGGGAGGGGGGGAGAGGAAGGATGCGAATATGATGGGGAGTATTTAAGGAGATGGAGAGAACGATGGAGGGAGGGAGGGAGAGGAAGGGAGAGGAAGGATTGCGAAGGATGCCGAATATGATGGGGAGTATTTAGAGAGATGGAGGGGGCGAGGGAGGGAGGGAGGGAAAGGAAGGGAGAGAAAAAGAAGGGAGAAGGAGAGGAAGGATTGCGAAGGATGCGAAAATGATGGGGAGTCTTTAGAGAGATGGAGGGGGCGAGGGAGGGAGGGAGGGAAGGGAAAGGAAGGGAGAGAAAAAGAAGGGAGAAGGGAGAGGAAGGATTGCGAAGGATGCGAAAATGATGGGGAGTCTTTAGAGAGATGGAGGGGGCGAGGGAGGGAGGGAGGGAAGGTGGGAGGGAGAGAAGAAGAAGGGAGAGGGAAAAAAAGGGAGGAAGGAGGGAGTGCGAATGATGTGGAGATGAAACGCAGATAGTTTTTTTTTTCAAATTTGCAGAATATAATTTTTAAGTATTATTTTACTTCATATACATGCATCACAAGAGCTAGAAGAATCTCTCTCTCTCTGTTTATCTTTCGCTCTCTCTCTCTCTGTCTATCTATCCATATATCTTTCTTTCTCTCTCCCTCTCTCACTCTCTTTCCCTCTCTCTCTCTTTTCCCCCCCCTCTCTCTCTCTCTCTCTCTCTCTCTCTCTCTTTCTCTCTCTCTCTCTCTCTCTCTCTCTCTCTCTCTCTCTCTCTTCTCTCTCTCTCTCTCTCTCTCTCTCTCTCTTTCTCTCTCTCTCTCTCTCTCTGCATCACTGAAGGAGAGAAGAAGCAAATTGAAGAACAAGAAAGATTTAAAGACAACAAAAGCTCGAGCCAATAGCAGGGCGCGTCACATCCCCCAGGAACCAATCAGAAGCCGGCTCTCTCGGCCGTCGCTCCCATCAGCTGATCAAACCAAAACACAAGCGCGGGATCTGCAAGACGGAGACACGTCGCGGCAAGCCAGAGCAAGCCGGAGCAATCACGAAGCAACACAGAGGGGTATTAGCAAGCTGGCTCGACTGAAGGGCTGTGAATGAAGGATTTTGGCTTGGGTGGTGGGGGGGGGGGGGAGGGAGGGAAGGAGGGAAGGAGGGAGGGGAGGAGAGAGGGGGGGAGGGAGAGAGGGAGGGAGGGAAGGGGGGGGGGAGGGAGAGAGGGATGGGGGGAGGGAGAGAGAGTAAGAGAGAAAGAGAGAGAACGAGGGAAGGAGGGTGGGAAGAAGATAGGGATGAGGGAAAGGGAGACGGAGAAAGAGGGAGAGATAGAGAGACAGACAGAGAACCAGAAGAGGGTGTGAATGGAAGAGTAAGCGAGAAGAACGAAGAAAAATTAAAATAAAAAAAAAGGTAAATCTTATCATGTTGTGAACTTTTCTATTCTCCATTATACGTCTCTTAACCGAAAATATTTTCTCATAGCTTAGTGATAATAATATTTAAACAAATTAAATTGCGGTCGTAGTTTCTGTTACATGTAAGGTATAAATAATTTCATACTGCATGTAATATCTTGAGAAAATATTTAGTAAAATATTAAATCATAGATGAAAATGTTTGTGATAAATGGAAAACAAACCCTGGGTTTCATTCTCTCTCTCTGTCTGTCTCTCTCATTCTCTCTCTCTCTATCTCTTTCTTTCTTTCTCTCTCTCTCTCTCTCTCTCTCTCTCTCTCTCTCTCTCTCTCTCTCTCTCTCTCTTTATATATAATTATTATATATATATATATATATATATATATATATATATATATATATATATATCTTTCTTCTCTCACTCTCTCTCTCTCTCTCTGTCTCTCTCTCTCTCTCTCTCTCTCTCTCTCTCTCTCTCTCTCTCTCTCTCTCTCTCTCTCTCTCTCCCTTTCTCTCTCTCTCTGCCTCACACTCTCTCTCTCACTCTCTCTTTCTCTCTCTCTCTCTCTCTCTCTCTCTCTCTCTCTCTCTCTCTCTCTCTCTCTCTCTCTCTCTCTCTCTCTCCCCCTCTCTCTCTCTCATTCTCTCTCTCTCTTTCTCTCTCTCTTTCTCTCTCTCTCTCTCTCTCTCTCTCTTTCTCTCTCTCTCTCTCTCTCTCTCTCTCTCTCTCTCTCTCTCTCTCTCTCTCTCTCTCTCTCTCTCTCTCTCTCTCTCTCTCTCTCTCTCTCTCTCTCTCTCTCTCTCTTATCTCTCTCTTGCTCTCTCTCTGCTTGCTCTCTCTCTTGCTCTCTCTCTCTCTCTCTCTCTCTCTCTCTCTCTCTCTCTCTCTCTCTCTCTCTCTCTCTCTCTCTCTCTCTCTCTCTCTCTCTCTCTCTCTCTCTCTCTCTCTCTATCTCTCTCTCTCTCAATCTATCTCTCTTTCTCTCTCTCCTTTGAAAATAATAATTAAGAATATATATATATATATATATATATATATATATATATATATATATATATATATATATATATATATATAAGATATTCAGAATGCTTCAAAGGATAAAGTGAAGATAAAATAAAAAAAAAAAAACGAAAAAAATATAAAGTAGAAAATATATGATAAAAGAACAAGAGAAAACAAAAGACAAAGATTCCGTGTCCTTAAGACTCTCACATTTCTATGCGTGAGTTTGCATAAATAATGCATGCAACAAATATATCATAGTCGCTGGTTGTATTTATAATGCCCCCCCCCCCCTCGCCTTCTCTCTCTCTCTCTCTCTCTCTTTCTCTCGTTCTCTCGTTCTCTCGTTCTCTCGTTCTCTCGTTCTCTCGTTCTCTCGTTCTCTCGTTCTCTGTCTCTCTGTCTCTCTCTGTCTCTCTCTGTCTCTCTCTGTCTCTCTCTGTCTCTCTCTGTCTCTCTCTCTCTCTCTCTCTCTCTCCCCTCACTCCTTCCTTTTCCATGAGTCTTTCACCTCTCACGAAACCAAAGTCACCTCTCTTCTACAAAGGCAAATTCTCTGCCACTTTCCTTGAAGTAACTCTCTCCTCTTTCCACGTCCTTCCCTTCCCATGAGGTAAAACTCCCCCCTTCACAATGAGAGTAAACCCCCTTCCCCATGAGACAACCCCCTCTTCCCCATGCCAGGCAACCCCCCTTCCCCATGAGGCAACCCCCCAACCTTCACCATGAGGCAACCCCCCTTCCCCATGAGGCACCCCCCAACCTTCCCCATGAGGCAACCCCTCCCCTACCCCATGAGGCCAACCCCCCTTCCCCCCATGAGGGCCAACCCCCCTCCCTCCCGGCCTCCTAACTCACGTCTCCAACCCCAAGGCCTCGCCGCACCCGCGCGCACGCACGCACGCACTCACCCCCAGACTCTCACGTCAAGATTTATTTTAGTACAGATGACCTTTGACCCCGGGACATGGGAGACGCCCATCATTCATTGGTCACTCGTCCCAAGTCGCTGACGCAGAACCTCTTGCCCTTTCGCTCTCTCCTCGAGGTTGTCTCTCTTTCCCTCTCGCTCTCTCTGCTCTTTGCTCTGTCTCTCTCTCCCTCTCGCTCTCTCGCTCTTTGCGCTGTCTCTCTTTCCCTCTCGCTCGCTCTCTCGCTCTTTGCGCTGTCTCTCTTTCCCTCTTTCCCTCTCGCTCTCTCCTCGGGCTGTCTCTCTTTCCCTCTCGCTCTTTGCTCTGTCTCTCTCTCCCTCTCGCTCTCTCGCTCTCTGCTCTGTCTCTCTTTCCCTCTCGCTCTTTGCTCTGTCTCTCTCTCCCTCTCGCTCTCTCGCTCTCTGCTCTGTCTCTCTTTCCCTCTCGCTCTCTCCTCGGGCTGTCTCTCTCTCCCTTTCGCTCTTTGCTCTCTCTCTTTCCCTCTCGCTCTCTCGCTCTCTGCTCTGTCTCTCTTTCCCTCTCGCTCTCTCGCTCTCTGCTCTGTCTCTCTTTCCCTCTCGCTCTTTGCTCTGTCTCTCTCTCCCTCTCACTCTCTTGCTTTCTCCTCGGGCTGTCTCTCTCTCCCTCTCGCTCTCTCGCTCTCTGCTCTGTCTCTCTTTCCCTCTCGCTCTCTCGCTCTCTGCTCTGTCTCTCTTTCCCTTTCGCTCTCTCCTCGGGCTGTCTCTCTCTCCCTCTCGCTCTCTCGCTCTCTGCTCTGTCTCTCTTTCCCTCTCGCTCTCTCCTCGGGCTGTCTCTCTCTCCCTTTCGCTCTTTGCTCTCGCTCTCTCGCTCTCTGCTCTGTCTCTCTTTCCCTCTCGCTCTCTCGCTCTCTGCTCTGTCTCTCTTTCCCTCTCGCTCTTTGCTCTGTCTCTCTCTCCCTCTCACTCTCTTGCTCTCTCCTCGGGCTGTCTCTCTCTCCCTCTCGCTCTCTCGCTCTCTGCTCTGTCTCTCTTTCCCTCTCGCTCTCTCGCTCTCTGCTCTGTCTCTCTTTCCCTTTCGCTCTCTCCTCGGGCTGTCTCTCTTTCCCTCTCGCTCTCTCGCTCTCTGCTCTGTCTCTCTTTCCCTTTCGCTCTCTCCTCGGGCTGTCTCTCTCTCCCTTTCGCTCTTTGCTCTCTCTCTTTCCCTCTCGCTCTCTCGCTCTCTGCTCTGTCTCTCTTTCCCTCTCGCTCTCTCGCTCTCTGCTCTGTCTCTCTTTCCCTCTCGCTCTCTCGCTCTTTGCGCTGTCTCTCTTTCTTTCCCTGGCCCTCTCACTCTTGCTCTCTCGCTCTTACGCTGTCTCTAGCTCTCACTTTCTTTCCCTGGCTCTCTCGCTCTCTCACTCTTCTTCTGTCTCTCTCTCTCTCTCTCCCCTTCCTTGGCTCTCTCTCTCTTTCTCTCGCCTTCACTCCTTTTTCGGTGTCTCGATCTCTCTTTCCTTGGCTCCGTCACTCTTGCTGTGTCTCCCGTTCTTTGCTTTCTTTCTCTCGCCCTCGCTCTTATCTCGCCTCCCCCCCCCTCTCTCTCTCTCTCTCTCTCTCTCTCTCTCTCTCTCTCTCTCTCTCTCT
>NC_091558.1:1676881-1686881 GCF_042767895.1 Penaeus vannamei
GAGAGAGAGAGAGGAAGAGAGAGAGAGACAGAGAGAGATAGAGAAAGACACACAGAGAGACAGAGAAAGAGAGAGAGAGAAAAGAAACAGAAAGAGAGAGAGAGAGAGAGAGAGACCGAGAGAGGTCCCGACCGCGTTTCGAGCGAGGAGGACCCCGCCGCCGCCGCCTCACTGTCTCTCCAAAAGACATAAATTTGACCCGCATTATTTCTGGAGTATCATTCACAATTATTTTGTCTGCGGACTGTTCCCTCGTTCCTTTGCACCCAATAATGATACACTTGCAATCGTTGTTTATTGTCTCGCGTGGAAGTCCATAAGTGCGGTCCCAGGGCAGATAACAGCGATTTATTCCACTGATGAAGGGTTAAGAATGATCAAGATTTTTTCACTTATAGATTTTTGTGTTTGTTTTATACTATTACTCGGGCAGGAGTGTGAACGCGGAAGAGAATGTAGAAGAGGGAGGAATCTATGTCGTATTGAACAGCTCACGCGACGCACATAACGTCTGTATTTAGCGTTCGAAAGAAAAAGAAAAAAAAAGAAAGAAAGTGGCATTTCGAATTAAGCACATACACACTCACACACATAGACACACACACACACACACAAATACACAGACACACAAATACACACATACACACACACACACACACACACACACAAACACACACATATAAACACAAACACACACACAAACACACACATATAAACACAAACACACACACACAAACACACACATAGAAACACAAACACACACACACAAACACACACAAATAAACACAAACACACATACACACACACACACACATAAACACAAACACACACACACATACACACACATATAAACACAAACACACACACAAACACACACATATAAACACAAACACACACACACAAACACACACATATAAACACAAACACACACACACAAATACACACACACACAAACATATACACTTACACACGCTTACATAAACACACCCCCACGCACAAGACAAGACAAGAATAATAAAAAAAATAAAAGAGAGCAAAAAATAATGATAATGAATTGGACACGAAAGACGAAATATTCCAATGAACTATTTCCCCCCAGAAAAAAAATAAATAAATAAAAAATCTGATGCCTTAGAGACCCTCGTAAATAAACATTGAGTAAACAGAGCCGGCACGCCCAGTCAAAAAAAAAAAAAAAAAAAAAGTTACTCAAAATACTCTTTTAATTTTTGCGTTCCTTTTCAGCATTTTCACCATCACCATTTATCTTTTTTTTTATGTTTGTTTGTTTGTTTTTTGTCTAAATACGTTTTTGAAGGGTATTGCTCGTGTCAGCTCTCTACACGCGACACAGCAAGAAGTGTAGAGTGTTCACAGTGGAAGGATTTGGCCACCAGCGAAGGAGTGTTTGGAGGAGACGAAAAGGGAGATAGGAAGGAAGAGGAAGAGGATGGAGGGGGTAAGGAGAGAGGATGGGGAGAGGGAGAAAGAAGGGGGAGGGGAGAAGGGGGGGGGAATGGGGAGGGAGAGAAACGAGAAACAAAATGGTTGGAAGGCAAGAAGTAGAGAGAGAGAGAGAGAGAGAGAGAGAGAGAGAGAGAGAGAGAGAGAGAAAGAAAGAAAGAAAGAGAGACAGGAGGGGAGAAAAAAAAAAAACATAAAACAAAACAAGAAAAAAAAACAAAAGAGAGACACATAGAAGCAAAACGAAAGAGAGAGAAAAAAAGAAAGAAAGGAGAGAAGCGGGAAAGACATGCCCCAGCAAGCGGTAGTTCCAAAAATCTTTTACGTGTCTCATCCATCAAAAGCATCAGCTGTTAATGGAGGTTTTGAAGGGTCCTGATGCAGCGACTGGGAATCCGGTGATAAGCAAATAAATACCCTGACTATCAGTATATATACATTTATACATACATATATATATATATATATATATATATATATATATATATGTGTGTGTGTGTGTGTGTGTGTGTGTGTGTGTGTGTGTGTGTGTGTGTGTGTGTGTGTGTGTGTGTGTGTGTGTGTGTGTGTGTGTGTTTGTGTGTGGATATATATATATATATATATATATATATATATATATATATATATATATATATATATATATACATATATATATATATATATATATATATATATATATATATATATGAATATATACATATATACTCGTGTGTGTATGTGGGTATGTGTGTATGTTTTATAGTACATTCTCTCTCTCTGAAACACACCTAACCTTCTTCCCTCCATCCCTTCCCTCCCCCTCCCCCTCCCCCTCGCCCCCTCTCACACCCCTTTACTTCCCTCCACTCCCTCCCTCCCTCTCTCCCTCCTCCACCCCCACCCCAGGGTTCTAGCGTTTTGCATGAATGAAAATCTATTATACACATTTATATCACAGATCACGTGATCAAAAGGTGCTTCAACCAACCCCTTCCCTTTCCCTCCCTTCCCCCCCCTCCCCGTCTACCCCTCCACCCCGTTCCTACAACTCCACCCCCACATCCAAGCCCCTCTCCCCTCCCCATCTCCCCTCCCCCAAACCCTTCGTCCTCCCCTCTCCCCTCCTGCAATCCCTCCTTTCCTTCCTTCCCTCTCTCCTTCCTCCCCTCCTTCCCTCCCCACCCCCACCCCGAATCGCTCGATTATAGGTGACGTCACACAAGCGCCCACGACGCCCACGACGCCCACACGCCCCTCGATGTCGGATGAGAGATTCCTCGCCTCCCGACGTCTGATTACAGACCCGGGACGCGAGTATTAGAGTCCGCCGTCGGGATCGGAGTCGCCTCCTCGCCTCCTCGACTCTCGGCCCGCGGTGATCGACGGGGGGGGGGGGGGAAGAGGAGGAGGAGAGGGGAGGAGGGAATGGGAGGGGAGGGGAGGAGGGCATGGGAGAGGAGGAGGGAGGGATTTAATGGGAGTGTGGGGTGGAGGGAAGACGGCAGAGAAAGAGGGAGAAGGGGAGGTGTTGAAGGGGATTAGAGGAGTTAAAGGGAGGGAAGGAGGGAGGGAGAAAGAACTGAGGAGACAGGGAAAGAGGGAAGACGGAGGGGAGGTAAGGACGGGAATGAGAACGGGGGAAAGAGAGAGCAGAGAGAAGAGAAGAGAGAGCAACGAATTCCCAGAGAAAGCCTTGTGCTCCCCCCCCCCCCCTCCCCCGTCCATCAGGCGAGCGAGGCGCTGAAACGCGAGGCTCCACCGGCCGATCGGAGCGGCCATTGCAACAGGACAGATGCATCTAAAGCGGCCATAAATAATAGGCTCTCCCTCTGCCGTTGATTTATGCACATTTCCCCCCTATCGTCGGAGTATTAAGTTGTACGCGAAAACGGCGATTTCAATAAACAAATCTTCCCTTGTGAAAGAATCTGTGGGCGCATTTGTCAACAAGGCCAAACAATGGCTGCGGCGCCCGGCCTCCCTCGCCGCCCGCGTCCCTACATGGGGCGGCGCGGAGATGACACGCGCAGATACACACTCGCTGCTCCTATGAGTTATGGCCGCCCTCCGACGCGCGCCGCCATTTATTGTTTATTGCGGCCGCCGGATGGATGGCCTGCCCCGCGCGCGCGCTTGGGGGCGCAGCGACAGGCGCGGATGCAAGCGGGCGGTTGGGGTTGAATGCGCATGCACGCGGAGGCGCTTTTAAGCGCTCGAATCGAGGCCCAGATCGCCTCGCGCGCGAGAGCTGCGACGCGCTCTCCCTCGGAAGGCCTCGAGGACGAGCGGGCGGCTGCAGGAACCCCGGACGAGGTCGCTCTCGGGGGGAGGGGGAGCGACGGCGGGGGCGCGGGCGGCGAGGGCGTCCCTCGTCGGTGGTGCTGTTGTTCCGTGGCGGGGCGCCGCCGCCGATTGCATCTGGCCAATATTGAACATCAGCGCCGGTTATCGCGGCGAGACACAGGCCGCGCGCCGCCGTGAACTGACAGGCTGAGAAATGCTTCGGCCGCCTATCGGGCGCTCCATCGCGGGGCTCGGCGAGCGGGGCGAGCGAGCGGGACGCGGCTACAAAATGCCCCGGATGAAGAAGGGAATGAATAAAGCGACGCATAAATCAGGAAATAAATAATCATCAGCTCAGCGGTCTTTAAATCACAATGAAGATAACAGCGCAGCGGCGGTGGCTGTCTGCCGCGCCGGGGAGAGGCGGACGAGTCCCTGGCTCCCTTCCAAGTGACTCACCGCCGGCGTGGGTACTCTCGGCCCCGCCTGCTGCGTCCGGCCTGCCCTGCCCGTGGTACTGGCGGCGATAGTGTCACAACCCAGATCCCCGTCGATCCCTCGGCCGCTGCTACTCTGCGGCCGCACCCACGCCGCGCCGCTCGCCCTCTTGATGCCGGGACACCGCCGGGCTGCGAGGACCCTGACGGACCGACGGCGAGGAGGAAGTACTCGGACACAAAGGAGGAGATAAAGAGATGGAGAGAAGAATTATACGATTCACAAAGCGGGGGCAGAGGCAGAGTGAGTAAACCCTCGCGGAAGAATCCCAAAGACAAAAAAAAAAAAGACACACACAAAAAACAAAACAAAGGCGTTTTAAACTCGATTAGAACTTCGCCGCAGAAAACCACTTGATTAAATGCACGCAGATTATGCAAATCCCCGCCTGCCGGACATTAATATGCATAATTGAGACAGAATCTTAATGAGTTTTCAGAATGAGTCCAAATTTTAATTACCGGGGGCAGCCTCCTGCTTCGAGCCGCAGCCCAGACACTTGAGCAGCCCTTACACCCCGTGCACGCGAGGGAGCCCAGCCAGCCGGCGCAACAGGCACCCTTTGGCTTGTGACTCAGAAGAAGGTTTTTTGATAAATGGACTCCTTATTTAGGGCGACGCATTCAAATACCTATCCACCTACATAGACCTAGAACCAGGCGCAGAAGCGGCGTCGGGCGGTCGGTTCAGCGGCGTCGGGAGACTGGACGGGACGGAGCGGTTCCTGGGATTGGCTGCCGCGTCGGAGGGCCGTCGGCTCGGCTTACTTATTTACTTGTATGTTTATTTATTTACTTTTTTGTTTGTGTATTTATTTACTTATTTACTTGTAAGTTTATTTATTTACTTATTTGTTTATTTACTTATTTACTTATATGTTTATTTACTTGTTTACTTATTTGTTTGTGTATTTATTTACTCATTTACTTATATGTTTATTTACTTATTTACTTATTTGTGTATTTATTTACCTATATGTTTATTTACTTATTTATTTATTTGTTTGTGTATTTATTTACTTATTTACTTATTTGTTTGTGTATTATTTACTTATTTACTAAATATATCTATTTACGTATTATTCATTTACTTGTTCTATATTTATTTACTCATTTACTTATATATTTATTTACTTATTGACATGTTTATTTGCTTTTTACTTATATATTCATTTACGTATTTACTTATATATTTATTTGTTCGTTTAGTTATATGTTTATTTACTTATTTACTTATGTATTTAATTATCTAATTACTTATATATTTATTTACGCATTTACTTATATATTTATCTATCTATTTACTTATTTACTTACATATCCATTGTTTATTTGATGATATTTTACTTATTTGCTTACATATCTATTTGTTCACTTACATCTGTGTTTGCTTATTTACTTACATATTGAATTGGTTATTTACTACCATTCATTTACTTAATTACTTTCATGTTTTTTCTACTTATTCACATATTTTTTTTTACACAATGAGTCACCTATTCATTCATTCATTCGTCTCTCCATTTTCGAAACCAGTTCATTCATTCTTCGGACCTCATATTACTCATCCATACCCCCCGGGTACCTCACCCTGTCCCCCTGCCCCGTCCCCCGTCCCCCTGTCTCCTTCCTGTCCTTTCTTACCTCATTTCTCCCCCTTCCCCCCCTCTACCCCCTCCTGCCCTTTCTTATCTCATTCCTCCCCACCCCCACCCCGTCCCCCTTCCCCCTCCTGCCCGTCTCCTGTCCTCTCTTATCTCATTCCTCCCCTCCCGTCTCAACCCCTCTCGTCCCCCAACCCCCTCCCGTCCCCCAACCCCCCTCCCGTCCCCCTGCCCCCCTCTTACGCTTTCTTATCTCAACACCAGAGATGTAAGTCTGATAAGAGGCGAACCATTAGCCTAACATATCTATCTCGGATTTTATCTATCGCAGACACTCGAGACCCGACAAATGCGACGTGGGTTCGTTGTGTCTCGAGTCGTATTGGCTCTGTTAAGAAGAAGGAAGAAATGGAAAGAGAGAGAAAGAGAGAGTGGGTAGGAGAGGGAGAGGGAGAGGGAGAGGGGGAGGGGGAGGGAGAGGGAGAGGGAGAGGGGGAGTGGGGAAGGGAGAGGGGGAGAGGGGGAGAAGGGAGAGGGGGGAGGGGGAGGAGAGGGGGAGGGGGAGGGAGAGGAGAGGGGAGAGAGGGGGAGAGAGGGGAATGAGAGAAAGAGAAAGAAGAAGAGAGGGAGGGAGAAGGTGAGGGAGAGGATGAAGGGGAAGGGGGGAGGAAGAGGGAGGGCGAGGGGGAGGAAAAGGAGAGGGGAGAGGGAAGAGGGAGGGCGAGGGGGAGGAAAGGGAGAGGGAGAGGAAGAGAAAGAGAAAAAAAAGAAAAAGGAGAACGAGGGGGATAGTAAGAAAAAAGGGAAGGAAGTAAAGAAGAAAAAGAAGAAGAGAACAAGATGAACAGGAAAAGAAAGAAAGGAAAAACAAAAAAAAAAAAAAAAAAAAAACGAAAACGGAAAGAAGGAAAAGATGAAAAAAATATAAGAAAATAAAAGTTCGCCTCAGTCAAAAGTTCTTAAGCCCGTACCCTCTTCCCGCCAAGGACAACAGACGTAAACAAAACCTCTTTCATTCACATGACACTTTTTCACCTCATTAACAACAAAAAAGGAAAACAAAACAAAACGAAAAATACTGATAACAATGATAACGATAGATATAATACCATCAATCTTAATAACAAAAGGTAATATTTAGAAAAAAAAAATCTCTATTCCCTGTCAATTGAAGAGAAAATAATCATGTTTATGGATATTGCATCTGTGCAATGGGGTCTTTTCTCCTTCTTTTTTCTAATTCCTCTTTTTTTTTCTTCTCCTCCTCCTCCTCCGTATCCTTCTTCTTGCTCTTCTTTCTTCTTTTTTGTCTTCCTCTTCCTTCTTCTTCTTCTCTTTTTACTTCTCCTTCTCCTCCTCCTCCGTCTTTTTCTTCTTCATCTTCATCTTATCATATTATCATTATCTATATTGTTATTATTATTATTATTATCATTATTATTATTATCATTATTATTTGTATTATCAATATTCTCTCCTCCTCCTTCTCGTCCTTCTTCTTCTTCTTATCCTCCTCCCCCCTCCGCCCCTCCCTCTCCTCCCTCCCCTCCCCCTCCTCCTCCTCCTCCTCCCTCTGCCCACCCTCCCTTCCTCCTTCTCCCCCCTCCTCCTCCCCCTCCTCCCTCCTCCCCCCATCCCCCTCCTCCTTGGCTAACAGTTCTTCTTCTTAATCACGAGATAATCTTTCCGGCCGTTGATTGCAATTGAGTCCGAAGTTGCAATCGCTATATAGTGCCATAGCCGTCTTGCGTCGTTGCAGAGGCTGGCTGAATCGCAGTTCTATTAACCGCAAGTAAAAACAAAAAAAAAAAAAAAAATGGATGATGTTAATATCAGTAAATAAAGGGAAGGAAAAATAACAACTACAGAAGAGAGGGAGAGAGAGAGAGAGAGAGAGAGAGAGAGAGAGAGAGAGAGAGAGAGAGAGAGAGAGAGAGAGAGAGAGAGAGAGAGAGAGAGAGAGAGAGATTGAAAGGCAGAGGGAACAAAAAATAAATAAATAAATAAATAAAAAACATCAACAGACAGCCAACGAGGTCTGGTAACGTCATTCACAACACGGACCAAGTGGCAGCCGAATCAGCATCAACAACCTCGCCGATAACAACAACAACAACAACAACAGCAACAATCACAGTGAAAATGGGGGGTTGTTGCCCCTTCTCTCAGTTTCTCTCTCTCTATCTCTTTGTCTGTCTTTCTGTCTCCCTCCCTCCCTCCTTCCCTCCCTCCCTCCCTCTCCCTCTCCCTCCCATCCTCTCCCTCCCTCTCCCTCTGCCTCCCCCTCCCTCTCTTCCTCCCTCCCATCCTCTCTCTCCCTCCCTCCTTCCCTCCCTCCATCTCTCCCTCCCTCCCATCCTCTCTCTCCCTCCCTCCCTCCATCTCTCTTCCTCCCTCTCTCTCTCTCTCCTTTCAAGCTGCCACGGTCTGTCTTCTTTATCATTATCATTATGGCCATTATCTGGAGGCAGCAGACAGGCGGGCTAACTGGAGCGTCGGGGCATAGATCATGGTCTCGTTTCGATATGAAAGTTAATTAGATATTCAGATGTTGAAGAAGCTGATGGCGACCTCAGAGCGCGTCGTCCCGGTTGTCTGGGGGGTCTCCGTTTTCTATGCGGGAGTGGGGGGAGGGGGAGGGGGAGGAGGAGGGGAGGGGGAGAGATGGAGGAGGGAGGGGGGGTTCTTGGAAATGGTGGGGGTGGAAAGAGGTGGGAGGAGAAGGAGGGGGAGAATTGGGGGAGGGAGGGGGGCTCTTGGAAAATGGTGGGGGTGGAAAGAAGGGGAGGAGGAGGAGGGGAGGGGGAGAGTTGGAGGAGGGGGGCTCTTGGAGGTGGAGGAGGGAGGGGGAAAAGTGTTGGAGGGGAGGGGGAGGAGGAGGGGATTCTTGGAGGTGGTGGAGGGAGGAGGGGAAGAGTTGGACGAGGGGGGCTCTTGGAGGTGGAGGGGGGAGGGGGAAAAGAGTTGGGGGAGGAGGGGGTGAGAGGGGGGGCTCTTGTAGGTAAAGGAGGGAGAGATGAGGGGGGCTCTTGGAGGTGGAGGTGGGAAAGTGAAAAGAGTTGGGTGAGGGGAGAGAGGGAGGAAATCTTGGAGGTGGTGGAGGGAGGGGAAAGAGTTGGGGGAGGGGGAGGGAGGGGGAACTCTTGGAGAGGGGGAGGGAGGGAGAAGAGTTTGGGGGGAGGGGGAGTGTATTAGTTTATTGTTTATGAGTGTTGTTTTTATGTTGTTGTTATTATTGGTGGTGATATTGTAAAGATGTTAATGGGTTTGTTTTGTTGTTGTTATATCATTGTTGCTTCTATTTTCTTGTTATTCTTCTTTTTGTTTTTGTTAATACCAATATTTCCTGTTTTTTTTTTTTTTTTTTTTTTTTTTTTTTTTTTTTTTTTTTTTTTACTGTTCTTGTTTTTAGTTACTGCTACTGGCAATATTGCACTTAATCAGCAATACTTAATTACTCTCTCATTTATATATGCATCCTTAATTACCACCTCGCCAATCCCTTTATTCCAAAAAAAACGACAGAAGAAATAAAAAAAACATCTTTATACCCACTACTAATTAAACATAATTGTTAATTATATCACTCCACCTTCTTCCTCATCATTATGCCTCTTCGCTTTCATAATTCTTTTTAAACTTTTTTTCCATCCTGATAACAAAAGACAAGAACAACGAGAATGAGAGTAAAGGAAGCACAAAGAACATGTGATAATAACATACACAGTGGTAACAACAATAGAGACAGCTTAGTAATTAAAGGCGCTGACACACTTGCACTTTTTCCGTCATTTTTTTGACAATTTCATTTAACATCAATACAAACATTCTCGAATATAGCTCTTGATTTGACTTTGCTTGGCTGAAAAAAGTTGACGGAAAGGTTTTCAGACGGAAACGATCATTACCGTCCGACTAGAAAATCGACAATTCGCTCAAAAAGGGAGAAAAAAAATCAGAAAATTGTAAAAAAAAATGATGGAAAAAGTGCAAGTGTGACAACACCTTAACTCCTTGATAATGGCGCTTTAGATGTCTCAAGATCACGTGGTTTGGGAGTGAGTGCGGGTGTGCTTGTTTGTTTGTTAGTTTGTTGTTGTTTTTGTTCGTTTGTTTGTATGTTTGCTGTATGTTTGTTTTTATTTTGGTTGGTTGGTGACTTTGTTGTTG
>NC_091558.1:1699381-1704381 GCF_042767895.1 Penaeus vannamei
TAAAAATATTAGTTTTTATTTGTCAGACGGAAAAGGGATGGCGAAATTTTGGTTTCTTTATCTCAGACATGAAAAACAGGGTTTCTAAAACAAAAACAAAAATATTTCTATATCTCAGTTGTAGAAAAGGAATGTTTACTAAAAAAAAAATGTTTTTATATCTCAGACGTGGAAAAGGAATGTTTTAAAATTTATGTTTCTATATCTCAGACGTGGGAAAAATGTGTGTTATATGTAGTTATGAATCTTTGTATAGCATAATACAGTACCAGTGTATGATAACATATCTGGATATATTTTTTGTTAGATAACTTACATAAACAATAATAAAACCGAAAGATCGAATATGTTTGACTCAATATTGGCAAAAAAAGAAAAAAATAATAATAATAAATGATAATAATAAAAAAAATCCCCATTGGCAACCACGCAGATCCTTTATTTTGTGCGTTATTTCCGTATTAAAACTAGCGATTAAAGACAAAAAAAAAAAAAAAAAAAAAAAACACATGTAATTGAAGCCATATAAGCCATATACACACGCTGCAGAATAAAAAATAGATAAATAAATAAATACAAATAATAATCGGATATCACCTACCTGCAGCGGCAACAAAACACCTTAAAAAAACAAACAAACAAACAGCAAAGATATCACCTACCTGTACCTGTGACGTCATTGGTAAGAATGGGGTTCTTACCTGGCATGATGACGTCATTAGGGAGCTGGTGGTCGGTGTGGAGGCCAAGGAGGAAGTAGTTCATGAGGAGGACCTGCACGGCGACCATTTTGCTCTGGTCGGTGGAGGGAGACGCAAAAAAAAAAAAAAAGTAAAAAAAAAAAAAAGTGAAAAAAAAAGATATGGACGGTCTAGTTTTTTTTCGGGTTTGTTACTGTTCGTTGTTTTGACTTTTCTTTCGTTTTGTTTTGTTTTTCTTGTTTGTTTGTTTGTTTGTTTTCTTCGTTTTTGGATCACTTATTACACATCGAATATCTTATTACTTTGTCTCACTCTATTAACTCTAGTCTTTGTCTCACTTTCTCTTTTAGTCTTATAAACACCAGAAGTTTTTTTTTCTATTTGTCTTCTCTCTGTCTTCGCAAAGATTAAAAAAAAAAAAAACTAAAATCCCCGATTACCAGCTAAACTATTATCAAGCATCTTCTTAATCATCAAACACTTTACATAGCATTATACACAAGCAATTAACGTTGTTGCTGTTGTTATTGTTTTCTTCCCCGCCCCTTTCGCTTTATTAATTTCTTCTTAAATTTTTTTTTTCTTATGAATACATTATTATCTGCTCTTCTCGAGTATCAAAACAGGGTTGGGTTTTCGAGTCTCGAAGCCCCGGGCCAAGAGGAACATTATCTTGAGAACTAGGAACGTCTTCGGGTTTTCTTATTATTATCATTATCATTATTATTATTATCTTATTTATTGTTATTATTCTCCTCCCTCAAGAGATCGGTCGTCTTTCTTTTTTCTTTCCCTTCTTCCGCTCTTTCGCTTTAAGAGTTTGTTTTTCTTTTCTTTCTGTTTTTCTCTTTAACGGATTTTTTCTTCCATTGTTTTTCCTTTTTAAGAGGGTTTCTCTTTCTTTCTTTCTTTTGCTATTTCTCCTCCTGCCTCTCCTCTTTCTTCCTCTCCTTCTAATTCAAGAGGTCCTTCACTTCCTCTTCTTCCTCGGGAGTAATCTCTCCTCCTCCTCTTCCTCTTCTAGTTCTCCTCTCTCTTCCTCTCCTTTCTCTAACTACTTTCTCTTACTCTCCTCTTCCTCCTCCTCTCCCAGTTCTACTCTCTCTTCCTCTTCCTCCTCTAACTCTACTCTCTCTTCCTCTTCTTCCTCAAGAGCAATCTCTCCTCCTCCTCCTCTTCCTCCCCCTCTAGTTCTACTTTCTCTTCCTCTCTCCCTTTAAGACCAAGTTCCTTTCCTCCTCCTCCTCCTCTTCCTCCTCTAATTCTACTCTCTCTTCCTTTTCCTCCTCAAGAGCAATCTCTCCTCCTCCTCTTCCTCCTCTTCCTCCTCTAGTTCTACTTTCTCTTCCTCTCCTCCTTTCAGAGCAAATTCTTCACCCTTTCTTCCAGACCGAATCCGGTCCTCATGTCGGACGCAAACGGTTCTGGCCGGTTCTGGAAAGAGAAAGAGAGACAATTGATAAATTAATGGAAATTGGGATAAAGAGAGAGATAATGAAGAGATAAAGAGACGAAAAAAAAGATTAAAGAGAGAAAATGAATGAATTGATTAATAAAATAGGGATTAAGAGAGAAAGTATAAGTAAAAAGAATGAAAAAATAAAGACTAATAAAAATAGAGAATAATTAATAAACAAACGAAAAAGGATAGCAACAGATAGGAAAATCAGCGAAAAAAAAGGGATATAGAGAGAAAGAAGAAAAAAAGCGAAGAAAATGAAAGAGAGATAGAGAGAGAAAGGAAAAATGAACGGGCTTTAGTAAATAAATGAGAAGAGACAGAAAGAGAGAGCGACAAAAAAAAAAGAAACAAAAAGGGACATAGAGAAAGAAGAAGAAAATATACACGAATAAAGAAAAGATAAAAAGAGAGAGAAAGAAGAAACAAATAAACTAACGAAAAGAGAGAGAGAGAGAAAGAGCGAAGACGAAAAGGTGATCAAACCCATCACAGCGTCGGCTAAAAAAAAAAGTCGTCCAACCCCTCTTCTGCGAACCCTATAACTCTAATGAACAAATAATTGATTCACTCTATATAGATTCGGGGCATAAATCCCGCTGCCCCGATTATACCCATTATCCGCGACCGAGAGTGGAATTAGCCTTAGTTTAAATATTCTGTATGCAAATAATAGCGTAGCTGAAGGGGAGTCCTGGCTCGAAAAATGGCGGGTTTCGAAGCCTCGATCTGTCCCCTGATTGGCTGGTTCGGTTGCTTCGAATCCGGGCGCAAAAAGATAAAGAAAAAATAAAAAAAATGTATCTGTAAAATCTGTAGATGTTTATATTACACTGGTTGAGGCATGTCTGCGGGGTCTGCTTAATTGTGTGGCGAGGATCTGATAGAGGTTGATGGAGAGATGAGTAGATGGGTATAGATAGAATGGTATATATATGTGTGCTTATACAGACACGCATACACACACACACACACACACACACACACACACACACACACACACACACACACACACACACACACACACACACACATATATATATATATATATATATATATATATATATATATATATATATATATATATGAACAGACGAAATTCAAACAGAAGAATCCACACACAAAAAATAAACAAATGAAACAACCCAAGATAAAAACAAAAGAGCAGAGCTTCCGCCTCGGAGCCGCCGCCCTTCGCAGCTCCTCGCCCTTCGCAGCTCCTCGGCCAGAGCAACGTTAGTGTAGGATCGCCGGGCGGGGAGGGAGGGAGGGGGGTGAGCGAGAGAAAGAGAGAGAGAGAGAGAGAGAGAGAGAGAGAGAGAGAGAGAGAGAGAGAGAGAGAGAGAGAGAGAGAGAGAGAGAGAGAGAGAGAGAGAGAGAGACAGAGACAGAGAGAGAGAGAGATAGAGAGAGAGAGGGAGGGAGGGAGGGAGGGAGGGAGAGAGAAACTTCGACCGCAGGCTAAGGAGTGATCCAAAGTGACCTCATCGATAGGCGTCCGTGTGGGCGTGGCTTGGACTGGGTATGTGAGTGTGTGTGTGACTTCGTGTGTGTGTGTGTGACTTCGTGTGTGTGTGTGACTTCGTGTGTGTGTGTGACTTCGTGTGTGTGAGAGAGACTTCGTGTGTGTGTGTGTGACTTCATGTGCGTGTGTGTGTGTGTGTGTGTGTGTGTGTGTGACTTCATGTGCGTGTGTGTGTGTGTGTGTGTGTGACTTCGTGTGTGTGTGTGTGACTTCGTGTGTGTGTGTGTGACTTCGTGTGTGTGCGTGTGTGTGAGAGAGACTTCGTGTGTGTGTGTGTGACTTCATGTGCGTGTGTGTGTGTGTGTGTGACTTCATGTGCGTGTGTGTGTGTGTGTGTGTGACTTCGTGTGTGTTTTAGAATTACGGAATATGTTTTTTTTTTTATTATTATCCATTTTTCGTGGGTTAGTTTAAGTATTTTATTATTCGGTTCATACCAAAGTGTTCTTAGCAGCGGCGGTATCTTGTTTAAGACACATTTATGGATCATAGTTTTCATTTTTTTTTTTCTTTATTTTATTCCTAGTTTTCATTTTTTTTTTTTTTTTCTTTTTTTTGTACTGGTCTGTTTAGGATAACAAGTAGTACTGCTATTTCAGACACAATAATGGAATTTATTAACCAATATCGTATAAATCTCTATCGAATTTTTGTTTATTGAATAGATTGTTACTGGAATTTACCAATCTATTTAATATCCAATCTGTTGATACAGCGATTATACATATTACCTTAAAATGGTTATATAACTCTCGAATTCAGTCAATCAAAACTACGCAAGATAAATAATAAAGCAAAATAAAAAATATATAAATGATAAAACCAGACAAACAAACTCAAGAAAATACCACAACGACAATAAAAAAAAATACCACAACGACAATAAAAAAAAATACCACAACGACAATAAACAAACAAACAAAAAAAAAGAATGAAAGTTTTAAAAAATCATATATATATATATATATATATATATATATATATATATATATATATATATATATATATATATATATATATATATCGGCGTAAACATCCTAGATATCCGAGGAACAGCATACTCTCACGCGCAGCATATCGCCGAGTATGCCGAGCCAACATACCCGGCACTGATAAGTACGGAGATATATCGTGCGCTTTATCCCGTATCGACAGAGGCTGCTGCTGAGCGGAGAAGCTGCCTTGGTCGCCGGCGCGGGAGGGGGGGTGGGTGGGGGGAGGGGGGTGGGGAAGGAGGGAGGGGGGTGGGGAAGGAGGGAGGGGGGTGGGGTGGGGGGAGGGGGGTGGGGAAGGAGGGAGGGGGGTGGGGTGGGGG
>NC_091558.1:1711881-1714381 GCF_042767895.1 Penaeus vannamei
TGAGCCTACAGAGATACTCTATACGGCTCTCCATGGCCCGACAGAGATAGTTCTGAGCTTGCAGAAGTATTTGGACTCTATGTAGCTCTGCGGGCATATGCCTAATCTTACAGAGATGTCGGGGTTCTATTCTAGCTCTATATAGTTCTATAAAAATGCTCCTAAACTGACAGAGATGCCCGTGTGTTATACAGCCCTCTGTGGCTCTATGGAGATGCTTCACACCTCTGCATATCTCAGAGAGCAATCGATTCTGTCGACTCTACTTGGCTGTGCACGGGGCTCTTTGACGCGAGGTTTATGTACCTGTCGGCTCGTCCGTCGCGCGGTGCTCTCAGTCGCCGTCGTGCTCCGGGGGCGTGTCGCTCCTCAGCGCCTCCGCAACTGTAGCACAAGTTATTGCCGCAACTTCCAGGCTGGCTCCGGCGGGCGTTCAGCTGGAGTCCCCGCCGGCGGATCGCCTCCTCGCGGCCGGGACCCGCGCGCTGCAGCCAGCGAGCAGCGAGGAAAGGAGGAGCAAGCACTGGGCGGCGAGGCACTTCCGCGGCCGTTTTGCGCCCCTGTCACCCACGGGGGCCATTCATCACTATCCGTTGCTTCGTGTGTCTAAGGGGGGATGCGGGGGGGGGGGGGGGGATCGCCGGGGGTGCTCCATCTCGTTGTCTCGGGGCCCTGAATACCGCGCCGTGTACCTGTGTCTTAACCAGGTACGGACACCGCTCCCGCTGCCATTTGCATATTGCGGCGTCAATTAAAGGCACTGGAGGTTAGTCGACTGATGGATCATCGTCTGAAGTTGCTGTCTGTCTCTCCCTTGTGTTCGCTGTCTGACTGTCCGACTGACTGGCCGTCTGCCTGTCTCTCGGACTCCGGGCTGGACTATCGCTGTCTGACTACTTGCTTGCCTGTGTTCTCGCGTCCTGGGGAGTCTAACGTTCGTGTACTCCTCTGGCAGGACCTCTCCAGTGGCTACTCAACAGGAGTTGCAAGGTCTTCATTATGCATTAAGATGCGGTCGATATTAACGGTTTATTTTCACGAAAGAAATACATGAATAAAAACATTGGTGTCTTTTATGTGACGGTCGAAAGAGAGAGAGAGACAGACAGGGGCAGAGACGGAAAGGAAAGAAAGGAGAAAAAAAGAAAGATAGACAAACTACCAGAGAGAAAGGAGAAAGGAGAGGGCGGTACAATTAGTAAAAAAAAATCAGAGAAGACAAAAAAAAAGAAAGAAAAAAAAACGATAACTTAAATCCCTTTGCGGTCGCTTCATTCTGAGAATCAAGAATGCATGTACACCACTTAGGTCTCACACACACACGCACACACACACACACACACTGGCCGCGACCGCCTCCTACTGGCAAGAAAGAAGAAGAGGAAG
This sequence comes from Penaeus vannamei, assembly GCF_042767895.1. NCBI lineage: Eukaryota > Metazoa > Arthropoda > Malacostraca > Decapoda > Penaeidae > Penaeus > Penaeus vannamei. The sequence goes on from NC_091558.1 coordinate 1,713,268, forward strand.
TGAAGGAGGAGGAGGAAGAGAAGAAGATGGAGAAGAATAAGAAGGTTGAGGAGGAAAGGAAGGCGGAAGTAAAAGAGTGAGAGAAAGACAGAGACAGACAAACAAAGAATGAGAACGAAAGTTCGAAAGAAGAGAGAGAGAGAGAGAGTGACAGACAGACTGACAGAGAACAAGAGAGAGAAAGAGAGAGAGCCGATTCCCCGCCCGCCCTGCCGACGACTGGGCCCGCAAAGTCATCTGCATATTCGCGGTCTCGGCCGAAGGAGGGAGGGAGGAGCCAAGCCGAGGGAGGAGGAGGGGGGGAGGGGGGGACACGGCCTGCGCCCCCTCTCGGCTACCGGTTTTCATGCGAGGTGACCACGGGGGGGGGGGGAGGAAGGGAGGGCGTTTTCTGGCCAAGGAGGGAGAGGGAGGGGGAGGGGGAGGGACGGAGGCCTCTTTCGGGCCACGGAGGGAAGGGAGAGAGAGGGAGGGGCGAGGGGAAAGGGTGGGAGGGGCCGTCCTCTGGCCGCGAGAGAGGGAGGAGAGGCCGCCCTTTGACGACGAATGATACAGTGCACCCGCTCTCTCTGGCCGCGGGGGATACAGTGCGATCTCTTTCTGAAAGCAAAAGAGACAGCGCAACCTGCTTCTGACGACGAGAGATACAGTGCGCTCTCTCTCCCTGACCTCGAAGTATACAGTGCTACTTCCTGACGGCGAGAGCTACAGTGTAACCCTCTCTCCCTGGCCACCGAGGATACAGTGCACCCTCCTTCCCACGACAAAAGCTGTAGTACAGCCCGCCTTCCCTGACCACGAAGGATACAGCGGAACCTCTCTCTGACGACAAAATACCCCGCGTAGCCGCGACCTCCCCGGCACGGAAGCAGACTGCAGCCGCCGTCGGAAGCGAGAGAGAGGGGCCGTCGGACGCGGGAGAGAGGGGCCGTCGGACGCGGGAGAGAGGGGCCGTCGGACGCGGGAGAGAGGGGCCGTCGGACGCGGGAGAGAGGGGCCGTCGGACGCGGGAGAGAGGGGCCGTCGGACGCGGGAGAGGGGGCCGTCGGACGCGGGAGAGAGGGGCCGTCGGACGCGGGAGAGAGGGGCCGTCGGACGCGGGAGAGAGGGGCCG
>NC_091558.1:1724379-1729379 GCF_042767895.1 Penaeus vannamei
TATATATATATAAAAATTTTAATATATTTTTATTATTCATCTTCTATTTTATCTATCTATTATTATTATTATAATATATATATATATATATATTTGTGTGTGTGTGTGTGTGTGTGTGTGTGTGTGTGTGTGTGTTTTTTGTGTTTTTTTTGTGTGTGTGTGTGTGTGTGTGTGTATACATACATACAAATTTACATACATATATATATATATATATATATATATATATATATATATATATATATATATATATATATATATATATTATAAAAATTAAAGAGAAAAATTTTGAAAAAGGTATAAAAAGAATAAAAAGATAGGGGCATATAAACAGTAAGAAATATACATATAACCTGTCAAGAAAAAAAAAGGACAGAGAATAACAAAAAAAGGGAAAAAAACATAAAAAAAAAATACTAAAATTCTAGAACAAAACACACACACACACAAAAAATTTTGGAAAAAAAAACACAACAAACAACACAACACACAAAAAGGGCGGAATAAACACACACAAAACACACACACACACACACAACACACACACACACTGGGAATAAACACACACACGAACACACACACACACACAAAAAACACGGGCGAATAAACACACACAGGGAAAACACACACACACAACACACACACAAATAATAAAACAAACACACACATTTTGGAATAAAAAAAAAAAGAACGAACACACACACACACACACACACACACGGGGGGAAAAACACCCCCCGGAACGCACAAAAACAAACACACTTTAATACACTAAATAAAAACACACAAACACACACACTGAATAAACACACACGAACACACAAAAAACCACACACACACACTGGCGAATAAACACCCCCCGAACACACACACACACACACACACACACACTGGCAAAAACACACGAACACACACACACACACACACACACACATAAAATTTAAACAAACACACGCACCCCCCGAACACACACACACAGGGAATAAACAACCCAACAGCACACAAAAAACCACACACACACACACACACACACACACACACACACCAACAGGGAAAAACACACAACAAAACGCACACACACACACACACACACACAAAAACCCACAAAAACAACACACGCACACACACACACACACACACCCCGGCAATAAACACACGAACACACGAACACACACACACACACACACACACACAAAAAACCCAAAAAAACACAAAACGAACCACACACAACACGGGCCCCCCTGCGGCCTAGCATCAAACATTTTCCTCGGTCCAACCCACATGCGAAAACCTTTAATATACATAGTCTCGACAATTTTTTGAAATATTGTTCTATCTAAAAAAAACAACGACCGGCCTCCCCCCCCCCCTCTTCCACTCTATTATGCAGCGGGGGGGGCGCCCTAAATCAGGGGGGAGGACGAACCACCTCGCTATAAAAAAAAAATTTTCACACGGTTCCCCCCCCCTTTTTGGGGTATCGAGGCATCCCCAGTTTTTGCTTCAATTTAAAAATGACTCAAAATATCGGTTGAGTTACCGGGGGGGCCCTTTTCCCCCCACCTTCCTACCTACCTGGCGGGCTCCCGTGGCTCTTGGCTTTTTGGCTCAAGGGGGGGGTTTGAGCGGGGGGAACCCGGGGGAGGTCTGGGGGTTGGGGTTTTTTGGGTTTTGGCTGAGGTGTCGGGGGGCCCATGACATTTCCTCGGGGGGTTTTGGGGGTTGGGGAAGTCAGGGTTTGGGTTTTTTGAAGATGCCTTGAGCCTACAGAGAAATCTATACGGCCTCCATGGCCCGACAGAGATAGTTCTGAGCTTGCAGAAGTATTTACTCTTTTTTCTATATGCCAATCTTACAGAGATGTCGGGGCCCATTCCCGCTCTATATAGTTCCCAAAAAATGCCCTAAACCCCAAAAGATGCCGTGTGTTATACGCCCTGTGGTCATGGAGATCTTCCAAACCCCTGCAATCCGGAGAATTTATTTGCACTTTTACTTGGCTGTGCAGGGGCTTTTTGACGCGAGGGTTTTTGTACCTGTCGGCTCTCCGTCGCGCGGGCTTTTCCCGGGCGCCGTCGTCCCGGGGGGGGGCGCTCCTCACGCCTCCGAAAAGTAGCCGTTTCCCCAACTTCCAGGCTGGCTCCGGCGGGCGTTCAGGGGAGTCCCCCCCGGGGGATCGCCTCCTCGGGCCGGGGCCCGCGCGCTGCAGCCAGCGAGCAGCGAGGAAAGGGGAGCAAGCACTGGGCGGCGAGGCACTTCCGCGGCCTTTTTTTTCCCCCCCCCCCGGGGCCATTCACATTTCCCTTGCTTCGTGTGGGCGGGGGGGGGGGGGGGGGGATCGCCGGGGTGCTCCATCTCGTTGTCTCGGGGCCCGAATACCGCGCCGTGTACCTGTGTCTTAACCAGGTACCCCCCCGCTCCTTTTTATATTGCGGCGTCAATTAAAGGCACGGGGGGTTAGTCGACCCATGGATCCGCCCGAAGTTGGGGTCCCCCCCCCTTGTTTCCGGGTTTGATGTCCGACCCACCCGGCCCCCTCGCCCCTGGGGCCCCGGGGGGAATTGTCATACTTGCTTGCCTGTGTTCTCGCGTCCTGGGGAGTCCAAAAGTTACTCCCCCGGAGGGCCTTCCGTGGGGTACCAAAGGGAGTTTAAGGGGGTTTATTATGCATTAAGATGCGGTCGATATTAAGGTTTTTTTTTAGGGAAAGGGAAAACATGAATAAAAAAAATTGGTGTCTTTATGTACGGTGAAAAAGAGAGGCAGACAGGGGGAGAGACGGAAAGGAAAGAAAAAGGGGAAAAAAAAAAAAATAGACAAACTACCAGAGGGGAAAGGGGGAAAGGGGAGGGGGACAATTAGTAAAAATCAGAGAAAAAAAAAAAAAAAAAAAAGAAACCAAAAAACCCTTTTTCGCTTCATTCTGAGAATCAAGAATGGCAGAACCTTTTGGTCCCACACACACGCACACACACACACACACACGGCCCGGGGGGCCTCCAAAGGCAAGAAAAAAAAGAGGAAGGAAGGAGGAGGAGGAAAAAAAAAGATGGAGAAGAATAAGAAGGTTGGGGGAGGAAAGGAAAAGGGGGGAAATAAAAGAGTGAGAAAAAAAGAGACAGACAAAAAAAGAATGAGAACGAAAGTTCGAAAGAAAGAGAGAGAGAAGAGGACAGACAGACCCAAAAAAGAAAAAAGAGAGAGAAAGAGAGAGAAAAGGGTTCCCCCCCCGGGGCCCCCCCGACGACTGGGGGCCCGCGTATCTGCATATTCGGGGGTGGGGGCCCCAAAGGGGAGGGAGGAGGAGCCGCCGAGGGAGGAGGGGGGGGGGGAGGGGGGACAGGGGCCTCGCCCCTCTCGGCCCGGTTTTCAGGGGGGGGACCAGGGGGGGGGGGGAAAGGGAGGGGGCGTTTTTCGGGCCAAAAGGAGGGAGGGGGGGGGGGGGGAGGAGGGGGGCCTTTTTGGGGCCAGGGGGGGAAGGGAGAGAGGGGGGGGGGGCGGGGGGGGGGAGGGCCGCCCCCGGCCGCGGGGAGGGGGGGAGGGGCCCCCCCTTTTTGGACGACAAAAGGGGTTAAACCCCGCTCTCTTCCCGGGGGGATCAGTGCGATCTTTTTTCTGAAAGAAAAAAGAGACAGCGCAACCGCTTCTGACGACGAGAGTACAGTGCGCTCCTCTCCCTGACCTCGAAGGGGGTGCTACTTCCGAGGGGGGGGCAAAGGGGTAACCCCTTTTGGCCACCGAGGATACAGGGACCCCCTTTCCCAAAAAAGCGGGAAAACCCCGCCTTCCCCCACGAAGGATACAGGGGGAACCCCTCTCGACGACAAAAAACCGCGGGCCCCGCCCCCCCGGCACGGAAGCAGACGCAGCCGCCGTCGGAAGCGAGGAGGGGGGCCCCCCGGACGGGAGAGGGGGCCCGGACGCGGGGGAGGGCCGTCGGACGGGGGGAGAGGGGGCCCCTCGACGCGGGGGAGAGGGGCCTCGGACGGGGGAGGGGCCGTCGACGCGGGAGAGGGGGCCGTCGGACGGGGGAGAGGCCGTCGGACGCGGGAGGAGGGGCCGGGACGGGGGGAAAGGGGGTCGGACGCGGGGAGAGGGGCCGTCGGACGCGGGGGGAGGGGCCGCCGGACGCGGGGGAGGGGCCGTCGGACGGGGGAGGGGGCCCCTGGGGGCCCGGGGGAGGGGGCCGTCGGACGCGGGGGAGGGGGGGCCCTCGGACGGGGGGAAAGGGGCCCCGGACGGGGAGAGGGGGGGGCCGGGGGAGGGGGGGCCCTGGGGACGCGGAGAGGGGCCGGGGCGCGGGAGAGGGGGGGCCCTCGGAGGGGGGAGACCCCTCGGGCCGGGGGGAGGGGGGCCCCCCCCGGGGCGGGGGAAAAAGGGGCCCCTGGGGCGCGGGGGAGGGCCCCCCGGGGGCGCGGGAGGGGGGCCCGGGGGGGCGCGGGGGGGGGGGGCCGGGGGGAGGGGGGCCGTGGGGCGCGGGAGAGGGGGGGCCCTCGGGGGGGGGGGGAGAGGGGGCCCCTCGGACGCGGGAGAGGGGGGGCCCTCGGAGGGCGGGAGAGAGGGGCCGTCGGACGGGGAGAGGGGCCCCTCGGACGCGGGGAGGGGGGCCGGGGGGCGGGGGGGAAAGGGCCGTCGGACGGGGGGGAGAGGGGCCGTCGGCCCGGGGGGGGGGGCCCTCGGACGCGGGAGAGGGGCCGTGGACGGGGGAGGGGCCCTCGGGGGGAGGGGGGCCTGGGGCGCGGGAGAGGGGCCGTGGCGGGGGGGAAGGGGCCCCCGGGGAGAGAGGGGCCGCGACGCGGGAGAGGGGCCGTCGGGGGCGGGGGGGGCCCCTCGGACGCGGGAGAGGGCCCCGGACGGGGGGAGAGGCCGTCGGCCCGGGGGGAGGCCCCCCGGGCGCGGGAGAGGGGCCGTCGGACGGGGAGGGGGGGCCGTCGGACGCGGGGGAGGGGCCGTCGGACGGGGAGAGGGGGCCCCTCGGACGCGGGGGGAGGGGGTCGGAC
>NC_091558.1:1736879-1752845 GCF_042767895.1 Penaeus vannamei
GGAGGAAGGGAGAGGAGAGCAGGAGAGGGTGAAAGGGAGAGAATAGGAGGAGAGGGAGGAAGGGAGAGGAGAGCAGGAGAGGGTGAAAGGGAAAGAATAGGAGGAGAGGAGAGTGTGAAAGGGAGAGAATAGGAGGAGAGGGAGGAAGGGAGAGGAGAGCAGGAGAGGGTGAAAGGGAAAGAATAGGAGGAGAGGAGAGCAGGAGAGGGTGAAAGGGAGAGAATAGGAGGAAGGGAGAGGAGAACAGGAGAGGGTGAAAGGGAAAGAATAGGAGGAGAGGGAGGAAGGGAGAGGAGAGCAGGAGAGGGTGAAAGGGAAAGAATAGGAGGAGAGGAGAGTGTGAAAGGGAGAGAATAGGAGGAGAGGGAGGAAGACAGAGGAGAGCAGGAGAGGGTGAAAGGGAAAGAATAGGAGGAGAGGAGAGCAGGAGAGGGTGAAAGGGAGAGAATAGGAGGAAGGGAGAGGAGAGCAGGAGAGGGTGAAAGGGAAAGAATAGGAGGAGAGGAGAGCAGGAGAGGGTGAAAGGGAGAGAATAGGAGGAAGGGAGAGGAGAGCAGGAGAGGGTGAAAGGGAGAGAATAAGAGGAGAGGGAGGAAGGGAGAGGAGAGCAGGAGAGTGTGAAAGGGAGAGAATAGGAGGAGAGGGAGGAAGGGAGAGGAGAGCAGGAGAGGGTGAAAGGGAAAGAATAGGAGGAGAGGAGAGTGTGAAAGGGAGAGAATAGGAGGAGAGGGAGGAAGGGAGAGGAGAGCAGGAGAGTGTGAAAGGGAGAGAATAGGAGGAAGGGAGAGGAGAGCAGGAGAGGGTGAAAGGGAGAGAATAGGAGGAGAGGAGAGTGTGAAAGGGAGAGAATAGGAGGAGAGGGAGGAAGAGAGAGGAGAGCAGGAGAGGGTGAAAGGGAAAGAATAGGAGGAGAGGAGAGTGTGAAAGGGAGAGAATAGGAGGAGAGGGAGGAAGGGAGAGGAGAGCAGGAGAGGGTGAAAGGGAGAGAATAGGAGGAGAGGGAGGAAGGGAGAGGAGAGCAGGAGAGGGTGAAAGGGAAAGAATAGGAGGAGAGGAGAGTGTGAAAGGGAGAGAATAGGAGGAGAGGGAGGAAGGGAGAGGAGAGCAGGAGAGGGTGAAAGGGAGAGAATAGGAGGAGAGGGAGGAAGGGAGAGGAGAGCAGGAGAGGGTGAAAGGGAGAGAATAGGAGGAAGGGAGAGGAGAGCAGGAGAGGGTGAAAGGGAGAGAATAGGAGGAGAGGGAGGAAGGGAGAGGAGAGCAGGAGAGGGTGAAAGGGAGAGAATAGGAGGAGAGGGAGGAAGGGAGAGGAGAGCAGGAGAGGGTGAAAGGGAAAGAATAGGAGGAGAGGAGAGTGTGAAAGGGAGAGAATAGGAGGAGAGGGAGGAAGGGAGAGGAGAGCAGGAGAGGGTGAAAGGGAAAGAATAGGAGGAGAGGAGAGTGTGAAACGCAGAGAATAGGAGGAGAGGGAGGAAGGGAGAGGAGAGCAGGAGAGGGTGAAAGGGAGAGAATAGGAGGAGAGGGAGGAAGCGAGAGGAGAGCAGGAGAGGGCGAAAGGGAGAGAATAGGAGAAGAGGAGAGTGTGAAAGGGAGAGAATAGGAGGAGGGGGAGGAAGGGAGAGGAGAGGAGGAGAGGGTGAAAGGGAAAGAATAGGAGGAGAGGACAGCAGGAGAGGGTGAAAGGGAGAGAATAGGAGGAAGGGAGAGGGAGAGCAGGAGAGGGTGAAAGGGAAAGAATAGGAGGAGAGGAGAGCAGGAGAGGGTGAAAGGGAGAGAATAGGAGGAAGGGAGAGGAGAGCAGGAGAGGGTGAAAGGGAGAGAATAGGAGGAGAGGGAGGAAGGGAGAGGAGAGCAGGGAGAGGGGTGAAAGGGAGAGAATAGGAGGAGAGGGAGGAAGGGAGAGGAGAGCAGGAGAGGGTGAAAGGGAGAGAATAGGGGAGGAAGGGAGAGGAGAGCAGGAGAGGGTGAAAGGGAGAGAATAGGAGGAGAGGGAGGAAGGGAGAGGAGAGCAGGAGAGGGTGAAAGGGAGAGAATAGGAGGAGAGGGAGGAAGGGAGAGGAGAGCAGGAGAGGGTGAAAGGGAGAGAATAGGAGGAAGGGAGAGGAGAGCAGGAGAGGGTGAAAGGGAGAGAATAGGAGGAGAGGGAGGAAGGGAGAGGAGAGCAGGAGAGGGTGAAAGGGAGAGAATAGGAGGAGAGGGAGGAAGGGAGAAAAGGAGAGCAGGAGAGGGGTGAAAGGGAGAGAATAGGAGGAGAGGGAGGAAGGGAGAGGAGAGCAGGAGAGGGTGAAAGGGAAAGAATAGGAGGAGAGGAGAGCAGGAGAGGGTGAAAGGGAGAGAATAGGAGGAAGGGAGAGGAGAGCAGGAGAGGGTGAAAGGGAGAGAATAGGAGGAGAGGGAGGAAGGGAGAGGAGAGCAGGAGAGGGTGAAAGGGAGAGAATAGGAGGAGAGGGAGGAAGGGAGAGGAGAGCAGGAGAGGGTGAAAGGGAGAGAATAGGAGGAAGGAGAGAGGAGAGCAGGAGAGGGTGAAAGGGAGAGAATAGGAGGAGAGGGAGGAAGGGAGAGGAGAGCAGGAGAGGGTGAGAAGGGAGAGAATAGGAGGAGAGGGAGGAAGGGAGGAGGAGAGCAGGAGAGGGTGAAAGGGAAAGAATAGGAGGAGAGGAGAGTGTGAAAGGGAGAGAATAGGAGGAGAGGGAGGAAGGGAGAGGGAGAGCAGGAGAGGGTGAAAGGGAAAGAATAGGAGGAGAGGAGAGTGTGAAAGGGAGAGAATAGGAGGAGAGGGAGGAAAGGGGAGAGGAGAGCAGGAGAGGGTGAAAGGGAGAGAATAGGAGGAGAGGGAGGAAGGGAGAGGAGAGCAGGAGAGGGTGAAAGGGAAAGAATAGGAGGAGAGGAGAGTGTGAAAGGGAGAGAATAGGAGGAGAGGGAGGAAGGGAGAGGAGAGCAGGAGAGGGTGAAAGGGAAAGAATAGGAGGAGAGGAGAGCAGGAGAGAGGGTGAAAGGGAGAGAATAGGAGGAAGGGAGAGGAGAGCAGGAGAGGGTGAAAGGGAAAGAATAGGAGGAGAGGAGAGCAGGAGAGGGTGAAAGGGAGAGAATAGGAGGAAGGGAGAGGAGAGCAGGAGAGGGTGAAAGGGAGAGAATAGGAGGAGAGGGAGGAAGGGAGAGGAGAGCAGGAGAGGGTGAAAGGGAGAGAATAGGAGGAGAGGGAGGAAGGGAGGAGGAGAGCAGGAGAGGGTGAAAGGGAGAGAATAGGAGGAAGGGAGAGGAGAGCAGGAGAGGGTGAAAGGGAGAGAATAGGAGGAGAGGGAGGAAGGGAGAGGAGAGCAGGAGAGGGTGAAAGGGAGAGAATAGGAGGAGAGGGAGGAAGGGAGAGGAGGAGCAGGAGAGGGGTGAAAGGGAGAGAATAGGAGGAAGGGAGAGGGAGAGCAGGAGAGGGTGAAAGGGAGAGAATAGGAGGAGAGGGAGGAAGGGAGAGGAGAGCAGGAGAGGGTGAAAGGGAGAGAATAGGAGGAGAGGGAGGAAGGGAGAGGAGAGCAGGAGAGGGTGAAAGGGAGAGAATAGGAGGAGAGGGAGGAAGGGAGAGGAGAGCAGGAGAGGGTGAAAGGGAGAGAATAGGAGGAAAGGGGAGAGGAGAGCAGGAGAGGGTGAAAGGGAGAGAATAGGAGGAGAGGGAGGAAGGGAGAGGAGAGCAGGAGAGGGTGAAAGGGAGAGAATAGGAGGAGAGGGAGGAAAGGGGAGAGGAGAGCAGGAGAGGGTGAAAGGGAGAGAATAGGAGGAAGGGAGAGGAGAGCAGGAGAGGGTGAAAGGGAGAGAATAGGAGGAGAGGGAGGAAGGGAGAGGAGAGCAGGAGAGGGTGAAAGGGAGAGAATAGGAGGAGAGGGAGGAAGGGAGAGGAGAGCAGGAGAGGGTGAAAGGGAAAGAATAGGAGGAGAGGAGAAAGCAGGAGAGGGTGAAAGGGAGAGAATAGGAGGAAGGGGAGAGAGGAGAACAGGAGAGGGTGAAAGGGAAAGAATAGGAGGAGAGGGAGGAAGGGAGAGGAGAGCAGGAGAGGGTGAAAGGGAAAGAATAGGAGGAGAGAGGAGAGTGTGAAAGGGAGAGAATAGGAGGAGAGGGAGGAAGGGAGAGGAGAGCAGGAGAGGGGTGAAAGGGAAAGAATAGGAGGAGAGGAGAGTGTGAAAGGGAGAGAATAGGAGGAGAGGGAGGAAGAGAGAGGAGAGCAGGAGAGGGTGAAAGGGGGAAAGAATAGGAGGAGAGGAGAGCAGGAGAGGGTGAAAGGGAGAGAATAGGAGGAGAGGGAGGAAGGGAGAGGAGAGCAGGAGAGGGTGAAAGGGAGAGAATAGGAGGAGAGGGAGGAAGGGAGAGAGAGAGCAGGAGAGGGTGAAAGGGAGAGAATAGGAGGAGAGGGAGGAAGGGAGAGGAGAGCAGGAGAGGGTGAAAGGGAAAGAATAGGAGGAGAGGAGAGTGTGAAAGGGAGAGAATAGGAGGAGAGGGAGGAAGGGAGAGGAGAGCAGGAGAGGGTGAAAGGGGAAAGAATAGGAGGAGAGGAGAGTGTGAAAGGGAGAGAATAGGAGGAGAGGGAGGAAGGGAGAGGAGAGCAGGAGAGGGTGAAAGGGAAAGAATAGGAGGAGAGGAGAGCAGGAGAGGGTGAAAGGGAGAGAATAGGAGGAAGGGAGAGGGAGAGCAGGAGAGGGTGAAAGGGAGAGAATAAGAGGAGAGGGAGGAAGGGGAGGAGAGGAGAGCAGGAGAGTGTGAAAGGGAGAGAATAGGAGGAGAGGGAGGAAGGGAGAGGAGAGCAGGAGAGGGTGAAAGGGAAAGAATAGGAGGAGAGGAGAGTGTGAAAGGGAGAGAATAGGAGGAGAGGGAGGAAGGGAGAGGAGAGCAGGAGAGGGTGAAAGGGAAAGAATAGGAGGAGAGAAGAGCAGGAGAGGGTGAAAGGGAGAGAATAGGAGGAAGGGAGAGAATGGGAGAAAGGGTGAAAATAGGAAGGAGAATGGGTGAAAGGGAGAGAATACGAGGAGAGGGAAGAAGGAAGAGAAGAGGGTGAAAGGGAGAGAATAGGAAAAAGAAGAGGGTGAAAGGGAGAGAATAGGGAAGATGGTGATAGGGTGAGAATAGGAGGAGAGGGTGAAAGGGAGATACTAGGAGGAGGATGAAAGGGTGAGAATAGGAAGAGAGAGAATAGGAGGGTGCAAGGGTGGGAATAGGAAGAAAGGGTGAAAGGAAGAGAATAGCAGGAGGATGAGAGGGAGAAAGGGTGCAAGGGAGAAGACTAAGAAGAAGGCGAAAGGGAAATAATAGAAGACAAGGAAGGAGAAGGATAAATGGGAGATGAGTGAAGAGAAGAATGATAAAAAGGGAGAGGGAAAAGGGGATAATAATTCTTTATTCAAGAGCGATGGAAGATAGAAAGGGTTAGAATAGGAAAGAAAGAGAGGAAGAAAAATGAAAGGGAAGATTAGAAGGATGAGAAGAATGAGAAAGAGATGAGGAAACAGAAGAGTGAAAGGGAGAGAGAATGTTGGAGGAAACGGAGAGTATAGAATCAGAGAGAGAAAACGAAAGGCAGATAAAGAATTGGAAAAAATGAAAAGGGAAGGAGAAGAAAGAGAGAAAGCGAAAAAGAGCGGGGGGGGGGGGGTAGGGGAGGGGAGGTCATGGGTAGAGAGAGAGAGGGGGAAAGGAAAAGTAGAGAGAGAAAATGGGAAATGAAAGAAGGGAGAGAGGACGAAGGGGATGGAAGGAGAGAGATAGAAAGAAAGAGGAATGGAAGAGAAAGAGAGAAAGAGAGTGGAGAAGATAGGAGGCAAAAATGCATGTGAGCAAGAGGGGTAAAGGAAGAGAAAGCAGGAATAGACAGAGAGAGAGAAAAAAGAAGGAGAGAGAGAGAGAGAGAGAGAGAGAGAGAGAGAAGAGAGAAAGAGAGAGAGACAGAGAGAGAGAGAGAGAGAGAGAGAGAGAGAGAGAGAGAGAGAGAGAGAGAGAGACAGAGATAGAGAGAGGGAGGGAGAGAGAGAGAGAAGGAGAGAAAAAAAGTAATTATAGGAGAGAGGAAGAAGTAGAAAAAGAAGAAGAAAGAATGAGGGAGAGGCAGGTTGAGAACCAAAAAGGGCGGGAAGGAAGGAAAGAGAGAGAGAAAAATAAAGGAAGGAAAAGAGGAAAAGCAAAGGAGAAAGATGTAGAAAATTAGGAAAAAAAAGAAAAAGCAGAAATAGGGAGAATAAGAGAAAAAAGGAAACGAAGACGGAATTGAAAGAAAATATAGAATAAAGGAAAGAAATGGGAGAGGATTAGAATGTCATTAGCATCTTTTTCGTATTAAAATCAGGGTCATCATCCTGGTCAAGCGATAATTATCTTATTGATAATTAAGTTATTGATAATTGTCGCTTCTTCGTCTTTTTCTTTTCCTTTTTCTTATTTTTCTTTCCCTCTTGTATTCTTTTCTCATCTTTCTTCTTTTCTCCTTCTTCTCTTCCTTCTTCGTGTTCTTTTTCTATTTCTTTCTTATTATTATTACAATTGTTCTCCTTTTCCTTCTTCGATTCCTTTTTTCTTCTTTTCTTCTTCGTTTCTCCATACTTTCTTCGTCTCCTTCTTTCCCTCCTTCGTCTTCTCCTTCTTCTCCTTCTTCCCCTACTACTACTGTTTTTTTTCATCTTCTCTTCCTTCTTCTTTTCCTTCTCCATCATTGCTTTACAGAATTATGCAATTTCAACCAATTTTTTTTTTTATTGATTTCTTTCTCTCTCTCTCTCTCTCTTTCTCTCTTTCTTTCTGTTTTTCTTTCTCATTTTTTTCTCTCTCTTACTCTCTTTCTCATTTCTCTCTCTTTCTCATTCTTTCTCTCTCTCTCTCTCTCTCTCTCTCTCTCTCTCTCTCTCTTTCTCTCTCTCGCTCCCTCCCCCCCCCCTCTCTCCCTCTCTCCCTCCCTCTCTCTCTATCTCTCTATCTATATGTGTGCGTGACTGAGCATAAGTTCAAGCCTGTTTGTGTACGTACGGATTCATGTATGTGTACAAAACACGTCCCAACTTCAGCACGATAAAAGCCCCTTAAACGACCTGAACCAAATATGAGAACTGGCACAAACGGGGATTCTTCTACTAGACGACAGAAGATTGAAAATGTCCTTAAATGCCATTGAAAGAAATGAAAAGACAAAAGATAGAAATAGAGAGCGAGCGAGAGGGTGGGGGCGGGAGAGAGAGAAACAAAGAGAAAAAGAGAGAGCGAAAGAGAGGGGAGCGGGAGAGAGAGAGAGAGAGAGAGAGAAAGAGGGGAGTGGGGGTAGAAACCGGGAGGGAGAGAGAGAGAGAGAGTATGAAAGCGAGAGAAAGAGTGAGAGAGAGAGAGAGGGGGGGGGAGAAGGAAAGAAAGTGAGAGAGAGGAGACAAACAGAGATAGAAAAAAAGAGGAGACAAACAGAAACAAACAGAAAAAAAAGAGCAGCGGTGTGAAGCGATCCCCCTTAGGAACCCCGACCAGAAGGACAAGGCTAATACACTTCCGGGAAGACAAGAAGCCCAGGACCTCGATGTCTGGAACGGCGCGATCTTCTGGGGACTGTGGGTGTGGAATCTCTCTCTCTCTCTCTCTCTCTCTCTCTCTCTCTCTCTCTCTCTCTCTCTCTCTTCTCTTTCTCTTCTCTCTCTCTCTCTCTCTCTTTTTCTTTCTCTCTCTCTCTCTCTCTCTCTCTCTCTCTCTCTCTCTCTTCTTTCTCTCTCTCTCTCTCTCTCTCTCTCTCTTACCTCTCTAACTTTTCTTCTCTGTCTCTATCGCTATCTATCTCTCCTCCAATCTGTTTGTGTATTTCATCATCTCTCGCTATCTCTGATACTGGCCTGGGAAAAAGGAGAGAGAGAGAGAGAGAGAGAGAGAGAGGGGAAGAGAGAGAGAGAGAGAGAGAGAGAGAGACAGAGACAGAGAGAGACAGAGAGGGGGGGGGGGGGGGTGAAAAAGAAAGAAATGCACGAAACAAAGGAGACACAAAGCGAAAGAGACAGAAAGTGAGTAAAGACGTGGGTGAGTCAACCAACCAATAAATTCATTCCCAACAATCTACTCAACTCTTATCCCAGACTGCCAAGTTTTCTGTTGAAATATTGCACATGGCATTGCAAGGCCTCCCCTTCTACACTCGCTGAGAAAGTGTATAAAAAGAATGTAACTACGCGTAGGATTTACACGAAGGTTCATGATATTCGCGAACACAGAAGTAAAAGCATTTTTTTCCCAATGCTAAGAAAGGAAAAAAGAGCAGCTTAAAATGGATTCGATATCCGAATACATCTTCGAATATCCGAAGAGCGTATTCGAGACTTACAACCTCATATCACAACCTCATATTATTAATCTTATTACAACATCTTGTTTTTTGTATTGCAGTGTGTATCTTTTTTTTCTTATCCTTATTACAACTTCTATCACAACCTTTTTTATTCAATGTTATTACAATTTTCTCTTTTCCTTCTACCTCTCCTCTCCTCTCTCTCTCTCTCTCTCTCTCTCTCTCTCTCTCTCTCTCTCTCTCTCTTTCATTCTCTCTCTCTCTCTCTCTCTCTCTCTCTCTCTCTCTCTCTCTCTCTCTCTCTCTTGCAGTGTGTATCTTTTTTCTTATCCTTATTACAATTTCTATCACAACCTTTCTTATTCAACGTTATTACAATTTGTCTCGTCTTTATCACCTTCTTTTTCTTCATAAACATCAAAAACGTCTTTGTGGTTTCTCATGAAGTTCCGCGACCCTGGGAAGTCCAGCGTTATCTATATCTCGCGGTCTGCAGTGTTTTAATTGCAGTTTAATGAAGGCCGCCTGTGTGAGTATGGCGTCCTGCCCGGTATGCAAAGCAAAATAAAATGTGGAGGTTTATGCTGTTTTATTCCTAGTTAAGGAGGTCTAAGTGGGAGAGAGAGAGAGAGAGAGAGAGAGAGAGAGAGAGAGAGAGAGAGAGAGAGAGAGAGAGAGAGAGAGAGAGAGAGGGAGGGAGAGAGAGAGACAGACAGACAGACAGACAGAGACAGAAAAAGAGAAAAAAAAGAGAGAAATAGAGACAGCCAGAGCAATCAAGAGCGAGAGAGGGGAAGGGGAGGAGAGGGGAGGGAAGGGGATCTCACAGCGCCCGGACCCCACCCCCTCCCCCCCTTCCCCCCTTCCCTCCCCTTCCCCCGTCATCATCATTCCCCTGAAAGGAAGCACCCGATTCAAACAAAGCCTTTTTGCAACACCAAATGCCCGGCTTCATTGCGTCGTTGTAGCGCCCGGCCTTTACTCTCGCGCGGGGCTGTGGGCTGCGAATGAGGCCGTTTGCTTCGTCGGGTGATGAGGCAAAGTGTTTGATGGTGATGTTCGAGCGTGTTTGGTGATGAGCTTTTGAACACCTTCGGGAATCTGGTCTTTTTTCCTTTGGCCTCGGGACTTGGGACCTTCTTGCTCGGGGACGGCGGCGGCGCTGCGGGGACGTGTCTCGAACATGTCGAGGGGGTGCTCTGTCGTGGGCATAGAAGGATGGGTGGGTGGGTGGATGGATGGATGGATGGATGGATGGATGGATGGATGGATGGATGGATGGATGGATGGATGGATGGATGGATGGATGGATGGATGAATGAATGGATGAGTGGATGGGTGGATGGATGGATGAAGGGAGGGAGGGAGGGAGGGAGGGATGGGTGGATGGATGGATGGATGGATGGATGGATGGATGGATGGATGGATGGATGGATGGATGGATGGATGGATGGATAGATGGATGAAGGGAGGGAGGGAGGGAGGGAGGGATGGGTGGGTGGATAGATGGATGAAAGAAAGAAAGAAAGAATGAATGAATGGATGGATGGATGGAGGACGGATGAATGGATGAATGGATGGACGGATGAACGAATGGACGGATGAAAGGATGGAAGGAGGGATGGATGGCTAGTTGGATAGATAGATAGGTGATAGATTATAGACAGAAAGATAATAAATCGCATAGATGATAAATGACAGCTAGACAGATATACAAAGCTATATAGATATATAAAAAGACAAAGACATAGATAGATAAACTGATTTAGACATAAACAAATAGATATATATTCTCCCTTTCTTTTTCTTTCCCTTGTGATTCCTTAACTTTTTACAAGAAGTAATTTTTGTGTCTGTTTGTTTCCAAAAGTGTGTTTCTAAATTTAGTCTTTGTGATCGCACAACCGCGTGCACATGCCGCATAGGAGCCCATGTGCACACCCGCGAGATAGGACAGTCACAGCATATAACTTACACAGCGCTCAATGCTGCACAAAGAATTTATTCCCTTCCGAAAACCTTATCAGACTAATATCAATAATATTTTTACCCACGATTATATTGCGTCGGCCTTAAATCTTTCCTTAGAAGGCGCCGGGTATTGGAGCTTAAGTTAATGACAGGGTTATATGATGGTGCGGGGCATAAAGCGATCTGCCGGAATGATGATGTCTGTTGATGTTGTCTGTTGATGGGGGTGTTGACATGCGGAGAGATTTGACAGACAAACAGACACACACAAAGATTCACACACACACACACACACATACATACAAGCACACACACACACACATACATACATACAAGTACACACATACACACACATATACATACATACAAATACACACACACACACACATATATATATATATACATACAAGTACACACACACATACATACATACAAGTACACACATACACACACACACACATATACATACATACAAATACACACACACACACACATATATATATACATACAAGTACACACACACACACATACATACAAGTACACACACACACACACATACATACAAGTACACACACACACACACACACACACACATACATACAAGTACACACACACACACACATACATACAAGTACACACACACACACACACACACATATACATACAAGTATACAAACACACACACACACACACACACACACACAGAACTGATAAGTAGATTAGTAAGTAGGTTGACAGATATAGGCGTAGATATTGATAATATTGATAATATTGATAATAATGATGATTATAATAGTAATCTTGATGGCGATGATAGTAATGATAATGGCAATAAATATTATGATGATAATGATAATAATTATAATAAGAAGAATTATAATACTAATGACAATAATAATAATAATAACAACAACAACAACAACAGCAACAACGACAACAACAACAACAACATCAACAACAACAGCAACAACGACAACAACAGCAACAAGGACAACAACAGCAACAACAGCATAAGGATCATAGTAATAATAATGATGATCATGATGATGAAGGAGAAGAAAAGAGGAAGAGAGGAAACGGAAGACCAGGAGGAGGAACAACATGAGTATCCTCCATGTCCTCCTCCTCCTCCTTCCCCCGTCCTCCTCCTCTCGCTTTATCATCTCTCCCTCCCTATTCCCCTTCCTTCTCCTTATACCCTTCTTCCTCCTCTTCCTCCTCCCCCATTTCTTCTTCCACCTCTTCTTCTTCCTCTTCCTCCTCCCCTTTTCTTTTCCTCCCCTCCCTTCCCCTCTTCCCCTCCTTCATTCCTTCCTCCTCCTCCTCCCCATCCTTATTCAATCCTCCTTCTTCCTCCTCAATTTCTCTTCCTCCCCCCTTCCTCTCTTCCTTTCTCCCTCTCTCTCTCTCTCTCCCCTCTCCCTCTCTCTCCCCCTCTCCCCTTCTCCCCTCCATCTCTCTCCCCCCCTTTTTTCCCTCTCTCTCTTCTCTCCCTTTTCCCCTCTCTCTCTCTTTCCCTCTCTCTCTCTCCCCCTCCCTCTCTCTCTCTCCCTCCCTCTGTCTCCCTCCCCTCCCCCCTCTCTCTCCCCTCTCCTTTCTCTCCTCCCTCTCCTCTCTCTCTCCCCCCTCGTTTCCCCCTCTCCCCTCTCTCTCTCCTCTCTCTTTCTCCCCCTCTCCTCTCTCCTCCCCCTTCTTTCACTTCTCCTCCTCTCTCCTCCCCTCCTCTCTCCCCTTCTCCCCTCTCTCTCTCTCTCTCTCTCTCTCTCTCTCTCTCTCTCTCTCTCTCTCTCTCTCCTCTCTCTCTCTCTCTCTCTCTTCCCCTCACTCCTCTCTCTCATTCTCTCTCACTCGCTCTCACTCTCTCCTCTCTCTCCTTCTCTCACTTCTCTCACTTCTCCCCTCCTTCTCCCCCCTTCCCCTTCCCTCTCCTCTCTCCCCTCTCCTCTCTCCCCTCTCCTCTCTCCACTCCCCTCTCTCCTCTCTCACTCTCTCCCCTCTCCTCTCTCTCTCTCTCCTCTCCCCTCCCTACACATAATTTTGCCGAAACGGGTGCTGGAAAGGGGGAAGGGGAGGAGACAGAGGAGAATAGGGAGGGAGGGAAGGAGAGGAGGAGGAGAAAGAGAGGGGAGAGTGTGAGGGGTAGGATTAAGAGGGGAGGCAGAGAGAAGAAAGAGGGGAGAGGAGGAGGAGGGGAGAAAGAGGGGAGGTGGAGGGGTAGGAGGAGGAGGAAGAGGGGATGACGAAAGGGGAGGCAGGGAAAGAGGAGGCGAGAGGCCGGAGGAGAGAGGGAGAGACCAAAAAGGGAGAGGGGAGGGCAAGAGGGAGAGGAGAGGGGGGAGGGAGAGGGCAAGGAAGGAGAGAGGAGAGACCAAAAGAGGAGAGAGGAGAGAGGGTGAAAGTAGAAGGAAGGGGTTAGGGGATAGGAGGGGGAAGGTAACCGGGGGGGAGTCAGGGCCTCGGATTTCAGCGTCGTGTGGACAGTCAATTAGGAAAGCCGCCCTCTCATTCCCTCCCCTTTTTTGGGGCCAGTCGGACCTCTCGCCTGCCAATCTTCAGTTTGTGGTTTTGAGTGGGTTGGCTTAAAGGGGAAAAGGGGAGGAGGGAGGGTTGAAGGGGAGGAGGGGGGGGGAGGGAGGGAGGGGTTGAAGGGGGGGGAAAGGGGAGGGGTTGAAGGGGGAGGGAAGGGGGGAGGGAGGGAGGGGTTGAAGGGGGAGGGAGGGGGAGGGGGAGGGAGGGAGGGGGTTGAAGGGGGAGAAGGGAGGGGTTAAGGGGAGGAAGGAAAGGGAGGAGGGAGGGGTTGAAGGGGGAGGAAGGGAGGAGGGAGGGGGGGGGTTGAAGGGGGAGGGAGGGAGAGAGGGAGAGGGGGAGGGAGGAGAGGGAGTGAAGGGGGGGGGAGGGAGGGAGGGAGGAGAGTTGGAGGAGGGGGAGAGGGGGTTGAAGGGGGAGGAAGGGAGGGAGGGAGGGAGGGAGGGAGGGAGGGAGGGGGTTGAAGGGGGGGGGGAGGGAGGGAGGGAGGGGGAGGGGTTGAAGGGGGAGGGAGGGGGGGAGGGAGGGAGGGGGAGAGGGGTTTGAAGGGGGAGGGAGGGAGGAAGGAGAAGAAGGGTGAAGGGGGAGGAGGGAGGAGGATAAGAGGGGTTGATGAGGGGAGGAGTTAAAGAGGGTTGATGAGGGGGAAAGGGGAAGGAGGGAGGGAGGATGGGAGAGGAGGTTGATGAGGGGGGAAAGGTGGAGGGTGGAGGGATTTAAAGAGGGGAAGGGAAAAAAGAGAAGAAGAGGTGAGGGGGAGGGAGGAGAGGGTGATAAATAAGTGGGGAGGGTGGAAGGGGGGGGAGAGGTAGAAGGGGAAGGGGTAGGGGTTAAAGTGATGGGGAGGGAAGGGACTGAAGAGATAGATGGGGAGTGTGTTAAAGATGGGGAAGAGAGGAACAAGACTGAGAAGAGGGGGGAAAGGAGAGGAAGGAGGGGAGGAGGAGGGGGGGGGAAAAGGAGAGGGAGGAGGAGGGAAGGAGGGGGAGGAGGGGGGAAAGGAGGGGAGGAGGAGGGGAGGAGAGAGATGAAGGAGATGAGTTAAAGAGAAAAGGGAAGAAATAGGAAAAGGAAAAGGAAAAGGGGAGGCGAGAGAATCAGGGAAGGAGAAATGAGGGAGGAGGCAGAGAAAGAGATAGGAAGGTTGGGGTGAGGAGAAGGAGTCAAAGGGAGGAGGAGGAGGAAGGGGAAAGAAAAGGGAAAGGGGAGGTGGGGGAGAAAAAGGAAGGAAAAGGAAAAGGTTGGAAGGAAAAAAAGAGAGTGAGAGAGAATGGAATAGAGAAGGAGGGAGAGGGAGAGGAGAGATAGATAGATAGATAGATAGAGGGGAAGGAGAGAGATAGAAAGAGAGAGAGAGAGAGAGAGAGAGAGAGAGAGAGAGAGAGAGAGAGAGAGAGAGAGAGAGAGAGAGAGAGAGAGAGAGAGAGAGAGAGAGAAAAGAGAGAGAGAGAGAGAGAGAGAGAGAGAGAGAGAGAGAGAGAGAGAGAGAGAGAGGGAAAGGGGAAGAGTGAGAGGCAGAAAGGTAGGGAAAAGGAGATGGAGGGAGGAGGGAGGGCAGAGGGGGGGGGGAGAGCGTTCAGAATTCGTGCAGAAAATGGAAAAGGAAATTGCACTCCGATTCCCGAGATAAGAGATAAGATACTTACGTATGTATGAATTGAAATCATTTTAAGTATCCGAGGTTAGGTATTGCACACTGGATGATAAATAATATTAAATTGCAAGATCAGTCGAGTGTGTGTGTGTGTGTGTGTGTGCGTGCGTGTGTGTGTGTGTGTGTGTGTGTGTGTGTGTGTGTGTGTGTGTGTGTGTGTGTGTGTGTGTGTGTGTGTGTGTGTGTGTGTGTGTGTGTGTGTGTGTGTGTGTGTGTGTGAGGGTAAGAGGTCATACAAATGAAGTCTTCATATGTAAATAAGAGGAAACATATTAAATTGAATATGTAGGATTCAGTCTCTCTCTCTCTCTCTCTCTCTCTCTCTCTCTCTCTCTCTCTCTCTCTCTCTCTCTCTCTCTCTCTCTCTCTCTCCTTCTCCCGTCTTTCATCACCTCCTTCCCTCCCTCCTTCTCTCCCTTCCTCATTCCCTCCACCTTTCTATATATAAAAAAAAAACAAACAGAAAAGTGAGAAAGAGAAACCAAACCGAACAAGATGGCGCACCACGAGAAATATTTTCGCGCCTCGCCTAATGAAAGCAAGACCTAATTGAAACACACTCTTCGCATCGCCCTCTACTTATGCTTTAAAAAGAAAACTAACTCGCTACGCATATAAAGTGACCAGAACATTTACACATAAGCATAAATAAACATGAACGTTAATCCGAGCCAACATTCGGAGGGAAACGTACCGGTCGCCCTTATGTAAGCTCAGTAAAAGCGAGAATAGGTATCTGGAAAAAAATTAACCCTCCGCATTTACAAATAAATGAATTTTACACCCACAAACAAACAAGTTGGTCTCGATTTACATATCTAATAGTCAGTGGAGCATCTTTCGTGTATCGGGAGCTTTCAAAACGGCGCAGGCTCGAAGCTCCCGCCCACGGACGGCTCGCTCGCGTCTCGACCAATCATAACGCCGCTCCATAACTCTCCGCGGGTTCTGATTGGCCGGACGCGCCCAAAACAAACGCGGACCGGCGAGCATCACGGCACAATTAACCCGCCAAGAGTAACGGTTATTCCTGCAGCAGGACTCCCTTCCCTCGCCAGCCCGATCCGGCGAGCAGAGACCAAAAGACTTTGTGTTGAAACGTTAAAACGTCTCTAGTGCATAAATAATACTTATCTGATGTGCTTCCACGCCTTGCCCGCTTCCCCGACAGGCCCTTCCGCGTCCCGGGCGTAAGGAGCAATGTCCCAAACGCAGGAGGGGCGTGTTTGCATGTCCTGCGGCCAAGCGACTCCGCGGCGGGGAGGCTCCGGGGACCTGGACCGGGCCGAGTCCGAGGAGGAGCCGTGCGCTATGGCTCCATCCCCCGCGCCCTCGTCAGGATCTAATTGTCTCGCGAGGACTGCGGGACTCGGCCTCGGGGTCGCCTCCCACGGGCCGAGGCCTTGGTCGGAGGGGAGGCGAAGGGGTGGGGGATGGGGGTGTTGGGGGTGGGGGGGAAGGGGATTTCCCTGCTGAAGGATTTCCGAGGCGATGCGTTTGACGGGCTGTCTGTCTGGCGCTCTCTCTCTCCCTCTCT
>NC_091558.1:1753345-1760845 GCF_042767895.1 Penaeus vannamei
AAGCCAGGTCTGATAACCGTGGTCTCACCCCCCCCTCCTCACCTCCTCACCTCTCTCTCTCTCTCTCTCTCGTTCTCGCTCTCTCTGTCTATCTGTCTGTCTGTCTGTCTGTCTTTCTCTCTCTCGTTCTCGCTCTCTCGTTCTCGCTCTCTCGTTCTCTCTCTCTCTATCTATCTATCTATCTCGTTCTTTCTCTCTCTCTCTCTCTCTCTCTCTCTCTCACTCCTCTAGCTCCACATCCACATCATCTTCCTCTATACCTCCTCCCCCTTTCTCCATTCTTCTTCTCTTCTTACAGCAACCTGCCTCCTTATTCTCCTACCCACTCTTCCCCTTCCTTCCTCATGGGACATCCTATCCCCATCCGCTTTCCCCACCCTCCCCTCTTTCCCTCCCCATCCGCCACGCAGCGCTAGCAAGCCAAGATGACCCCTTCCCCCTCATCCCTTCTCTCTCTCCTTCCCTCTCCTTCTTCCCCCTTCCCCCTCTCCTTCCCTCCTCCCCTCTCCCACTTCCCCCTTGCCCCTCTCCTTCCCTCCCCTCTCTCCTTCCCTCCTCCCCTCTCCCACTTCCCCCTTGCCCGTTTCCTTCCCCCCTCCCCTTCTCCTTCCCTCCTCACCCCTCCCCTCCTCATTACCCCCCATCCCCCCTCACTCCCCCTTCCGCAGGACCTAAGGCATACCGAGGATCAGTGCAAGGAAGGGAGGAAGAGGCAAAGACATAAACCTAAGAGAGGTGAAGGAAGGAAAAAGGGAAGAATGAAAGACCAGAAGGAAGGAAGGGAGGAAGACAAAGGGAGAGGCCGAGAAGAATATGAAGAGACCAGAGAAAGGAAGGAGGGGAAGGGAGGAAGGAAAGTGAGGAGAGGGAAAAGGGAAGAATGAAAGACCAGAAGGAAGGAAGGAAGATAAAGGGAGGAAGACAAAGGGAGAGGGGTAAAGGGAAGAATGAAAGACCAGAAGGAAGGAAGGGAGGAAGACAAAGGGAGAGGGGAAAAGGGAAGAATGAAAGACCAGAAGGAAGGAAGGAAGATAAAGGGAGGAAGACAAAGGGAGAGGGGAAAAGGGAAGAATGGAAGACCAGAAGGAAGGAAGGAAGGAAGATAAAGGGAGGAAGCTAAAGAGAGAGACCTACACGAGAAAGAGCTGCGCAGGATTTGCACTCGAACTCGATGTCCCGGCGGCCAGCGAGGGTCCTACCGCAGGGGGAGAACTCGGGTCCTACGGTCTTTCTTTCTCCCTTTCATGCTGTCTGTCCCTCTTCCTCTCTTTTTAGTATTTACTCTCTAGTTCTCTTTCTTCTCTTTCTCTCTGTCTGTCTGCCTGTCTTTGACAAAGGGCGACAAAGGGGCGGGATTAGACGGCGACAACTGGCCTGTCTCTTCGTCGGGCGGAGAGTTAAATGCGGCGGAGTTTGTGTCATATCGCGGTCGCCTTTGCCTCGCTCGATGGCCGCGGCGTCTTGTAGTTCGACTCCGGGGATTCTGTGTCTCTGAGGACTCCGCCAAGAGGAGTGGCGCTCTGGGTCTCTGGAGGAGGTTGGGGGAGTCTTTTCTCTCTCTCTCTCTCTCTCTCTCTCTCTCTCTCTCTCTCTCTCTCTCTCTCTCTCTCTCTCTCTCTCTCTCTCTCTCTCTTTCTTTTTTTGAGGGGTGTGTGAATTATTTTGTCAGGAAGAAATATTCAGAAGCTGTTTAGCGAAGTGGAGTTCTGCTGGATCACACCATTGAGGTACACCTTCGTTTTCCCTCCATCTTTATATATATATATATATATATATCTTTATATATATATATATATATATATATATATATATATATATATATGTGTATAATATGTGTGTGTGTGTGTGTGTGTGTGTGTGTGTGTGTGTGCATATATATTTACACACACACAGACAAACAGGCACACATACATACATACACACATACACATATATACACATATATATATATATATATATATATATATATATATATATATATACATATATATATATATATATGTATGTGTGTGTGTGTTGTGTATATATGTATATATATGTAAGTGTATATGCATATATACATGGAGTGCAATTACAGCTTCACATCCTTTCGCTCGCACATAAAACCCCGCACGGAACCCGAGCAGAACTCTATTGGAAGTTCTTCCTCCCTCTATACTATCTGCCTTAGCCTCCCTTCCCCTCTTTTCCACCCCTTACCTACCCTTGCCTCCATCCTCCCCCCTCCCCCTCCTCCCCACCCTTGCCCCCCTCCTCCCCCTCCCCTCTTTGCGCCCGCCCGCGCCCTTGCGCCTGAACCAGAACTAAGTGCCGCCTCGCTTCCTCAGCAGATTTACAGCACTTCATCACTCGGCCTGTGGAGTCTAGGGCCGGGGCCCCGCCCTCGGAGGCGGAGGGCAGAGATGGGGAGGAAGGAAGAAAACAGGAGAGGATGGGGAGCAGGTGAAAGGAGGGGGGAAGGGAGGAAAATTGAGAGATAAGGGAGAGGGAGGAAAGGAATGGAAGGAGGAGGAAAGGGCGGGAGATAGAGGAGGAGAGGGAGGGTGGGGGGTAGGGGTGTGAGTGAAAGGGGGGATAGGGAAGGGGAGGAGGAAGGAGAGAAGAGAAAGATAGGCTGGAGAGGAATGGAGGAGGAGGCAGAGGAGAAAGAGAGAGCGTCAAACAGACAGTGACAGAGAGACCGACAGATAGAGATAAAGAGAAAGTCAGTCAGAGAAAGAGAGAAACAGAAACAACGAACGAGAACGAGGAGGAGCAACGAATATGGGAATATAGAAAAAGAAGGAACAGAACATAGAAGAGAGATAATAATAATGAATATAGGAATATAGGAAAAGGAGGAACTGGACATAGAAGGGAGATAACAATGATGATAACACAAGTCGTAATTTATGTTACTTATATAGCTTATTTACCATTAAAATCATTTATCAACTAGCACAGATGATATATAAGATAAAACATATAACCTATTATATATTAAAAATTATGTATTAAGGCAGATGAAACAAAATCGAAACATTAAACCTTTTCATTATCATTAAGATTATTTTCATTAAGGCAGATGATGCAAAATCTAAACTTATATAACTCTTTTTATAATCATCAGATTCATCATTAACGCAAATGAGGCCAAATCGAAATTAATTTGTTTTATTTATTCTCATTAATCCTAATCATCATGATCGACACATGTTACAAAAACGAGATTTATCCAAACTTTTCAATCCACATCAAACTTATTCATCATCATGAACTTAGATTGTGTAGAGTCCCAACTTATTCAAATCTATCTTTCATCATTAATCCTAATTCATCATTTATCATCGATTATTCTTTATATATATTTTTATACACGATGCTATAAAAACAAGGACACTGATTTTGTGGATAAAAAAAAGAGAAAATGACGATGAAGATTAAATTCTAAAGGCAGTTATTTTTTAGAAAATGTGTAGAAGATAAAGTGAAAATTATTTTTAAAAGTAGGGAAATTATATTGATATAGATATATATAGATATAGATAGGTAAAAACCGGAAAATGGAATAGTAATAGAGACTGGAAAACCATAAATAAATAAGAAGTAAATAAGGAACTGGGTGGGAGAGAGAGAAAGAGATGAAAATGCAACAAGGAAAAATATAAACAAAGCAATAATGCCAAGAAATTGAAAATAGACGTAGCAAAAAACGGAGAACGAAGAAGAATGAACACAAACACACACAAAAATAAGAAGTACAAAAAAAAAAAAACTAGCTGCTGTTTGACCTCAGCTGACCTATGACACGCCGAAAGAGTGTGGAGGCCAATAAACGAGGGAAGTGGAACAAGTCACACTAAGCACTTAGATGAACAACTTGCAAGGAGAGGGGAAGGGAGGAAGGAAAGGAGGGGGGAAGGGAGGGAGGAAGGGAGGGGGAAGAGTAAGAAGAGAGGGGAGGAAGGGAGGGAGGTAGGAAGGGAAGAGAAGTGGGAGTGAGGAAGAAGGTAGGGAAAGGAAGAGAAGGAGGGAGGGAGTGAGGAAGAAGGTAGGGAAAGGAAGAGAGGGAGGGAGGGAGGAAGAAGGGAAGGGAGGGAAGGAGAGACGGATACGGACAGATAGACAGACTTACAAACAGGCAGAGAGACACGGATAGAAAGACAGAAAGTGAAAGAGACAAGAGAAAGAGAAAGCCAGAGAAGGAAGAAAGAGAGAGAATGGAAAGTAAACTGCGGTGACAAGAAGGAGAGAGGGGGAGGGGAAACAACAGAAAAAGAAAAAGAGAAAAAGAAAGAGAGACAGAGAAACAGAGAGATGGGGGGGGGTATAAAAGGATGTGGTAAATGACTTTTTCAAAAATGTAATTGCGAGACAAATAAAAAGTCTTCTTTTTCTTCTTCCTGTCCTCCTCCTTCTCCTCTTACTTCTCCTCCTCCTCCTTCTTTTTCTCCTCCTTCTCCTCTTCCTCCTCCTCCTTCTTCTTCTCCTTCTTCATTTCCTCTTCTTCTCCTCCTCTTCCTCCTCCTTCTCCTCCTCCTCCCCCTTATCCTTCTTCTTCCCCTTCTTCCTCTTTCTATTTCCAGTAAAGAGAGAGTCTCAGGAGATGAGTGAGACGAAAGAAGACTAGAAAGAGGGAAGAGGGAAGGAGGGAGATAAGAGACAAACCACGAGAGTATAAGCTGCAGCACCGACACCACAGCCTCACCGCCAAGGAATCTGAGGGAGAGGGAGAGGGAGGGGGAGGGAGGGAGAGGAAAAGGGAGGGAGAGGGGGAAGGGGGAGAGAGGGAGAGAGAGGGATAGGAATGGGGGAGGGAGAGGGAGAGGGGGAGGAAGAGGGAGAGGGGGAGGGGGAGGGAGAGAAATGGGGGAGGAAGAGGGAGAAGGAGAGAGGGGGAGAGAGGGGAGTGGGAGAGGGAGAGGGGGAGGAAGAGGGAGGGAGTGGAGAGGGAAGGAGCCGGATGGTTGGAGGCGAGGAATGGAGGGAGGTAATGACAAAGAAAGGGAAAGAAGCAAGGATATAAACCTGAGAGAGGTAAAGGAAAGGAAAGAGAAAAAAAGCGAAGAAGGGAAGACCAGAAGGAAGGAAGGGAGGAAGATAAAGGGAAAGACCTATACGAGAAAGAGTAAGGGAGCGAAGGGAGGCCTAAACCAGAGGGGAATAGACAGTAAGGGCGAACAGACCCGACTCAAAAGGGGTAAGGAAGGGAGTGAACTGAACCAGAAAAGGGAACGGAAGGAGGAGACCTGAAGGAATAGGAAATAAGGGGGACACAGACCCGAAGAAGAGGGCTAAGGGGTGAAGAGCCCTGAGGGAGAAACGGCCAGGGAAATAGGGAAGGGAAAGACCCGGATGATAAGGGCTAAGGGAGGGAAGAGGCCCGATTCAGAAGCGATGAGGGAGGGAGGGCGGAAGGGGACTTGACAGGGAAGGTCTGTGACGGTAAGGAGGGAAGGTAGGAGAAGAGAGAGAAGGGAGGGAGAGGGAGGGAGGGATGTTAGAAAGGGAGGGAGGGAAGGAGGGACGAAGGGAAGGAGGGACGAAGGGAAGGAGGGAGGGAAGGAGGGAAGGAAGGGAAGGAAGGAGGGAAAGGAGGGAGGAAGGGAGGGAGAGAGAAAGGGAAAGAAGTGAGGGAGGGAGGAGGGACCCGAATGGAAAGGAAGGAGGGAGGGAGGGAGGGAGGGAGAAAGGGAAGGAAGGAGGGAGTAAGGGAAGGAGGGAGGGAGAGAGGGAAAGGAGAGGTGAGAGAGGGAGAGAGGGAAAGGAGAAGTGAGGAAGGGAGGAAGAACCCAAATAGAAAGGGGAGGCGAGGGAGTGAGTTCAGCCGAAGGAAGGAGGGGGGGCTGGGGAAGGAAGGGGCAGGAGGAGGAGGAGGAGGAGGAGGAGGATAAACCAGAGACACAAGAAAACACTTAAACCCAGAACGCAGATCATGTTTCCTCGTCTTGAAAGCCAGAAAATCGAGCTTTTAAAAATGGCCGTCGATTTTTTTTTCCCCTCTTCCTCTTCTCATGTGGTCTACTGAACGCCACAGGCCGGCTCGAGTGCGGCGAAGAGAGGGCGAGGGAAGGGGAAAGAAATTAATACAATAATTATAGAGGAAGGAAGATTAGAAAAGGAGAGAAAAAAGAAAACAAAAATGCAGATGTAACCAGATACACACGCAAGCACATACACACACGTATACACTTACACACACACACAGAATAACACACACGAGCAGACGCACACAAACTTACCCACAGAGACACACGTACACATGCAAGCAAACACACACACACACACAATCAACCCTAGTTCTTCCGAAAGCAAGAGAAGATAAAGCAGCGGCAAGGAAAGCAAACAAGCAAGTAAGCAAATAATCAAACAATAAAAAAGTACGAAGATAATCAAGCAATCAAGAAAAAACAAATAATCAAGCAAGAAAGAAAACAAATAATAAAGCAAGCAAGAAAGAAAACAAATAATAAAGCAAGCTCAGAAAGAAAGAAAGAAAGCAAATAATTTCTACAATCAAGAAAGGAAGTAAGCAACAAAGTCAAGCAATCAAGAAAATATGCAATAACGTAATTAAATTCAACAAATAGGTTAGCAAGCAAGTAAGTAAACAAGCAAGAGAGCAGGTAATCAAGGAATAAAACACTAATCAAGCAAGCAAGAGAGAAAGCAAGCAAAGTGCTCCACTCGGGTGGCTATCTGAAGCAAAAAAAAAAAGAAAAAAAATCAAGGAAAGTCTTACTTACTCTAAGACTTTTTTCCTTTTTTTATCTAACCATTCTTCCTTCTATTCTTCCTTCTTTCTTTTTATCTTTTTCTTCCCATTTACTCTTTCTCTCTTCTTATTCCTCGTCTTCCTCTAATTCTACCTTTCCTCTTATTCAAAATTGTCTTTCTTACCTTTTTCTTCTTCTTTTCTCTCAATCTCTCTTCTCTCCCATCTCTATCCTTCTCTGTTTCTCTTCCTCCCTCCTTCTTTTAACCTTCTCTCTCCTCTTCCTCATTTTCCTATCGGTTACGCCTCCTCCCTCATCCTCCTTTCCCCTTACTCTAAATCCTTTTTGCACTTCATTATCTTCCTCCTCCTACTCCTTTTCCTCCCTCTTCTCCTCCTCCCCCTTCTTCTTCTTTTTTGTCTTCTTCTCCTCTTCCTCCTTCTCCTTCTCCTTTTCCTCGTCCTCCTCCTCCTCCTTCTTCTTCTCCTCTTCTCCTCCCTGTTCTTCTTCTTCTCCTCCTCCTCTCTCATCCCCTACACTTCCTCCTCTTGTTCTTCTACTTCTTCCTCTCCCTCCCCCTCCCCCTTCCCCCCAATCCACCGCTCTCCCTCCTCCACATCTCCCCCTCCCCCAAAGCCCCCCTACCCCCCCCAACCCCAGCTCCCCCTCCACATCTCCCCCTCCCCCTACCCCTCCCTAACCCCACTCCCCTCCCCTTTCCCCTCCATTATCTCCTCCCTCCCCTCCCCCCCACCCCCTCCCCCACTCCCCCTCCACATCTTCCTCCTCCCCCGTTCCCATCCCC